>NC_134860.1:97322179-97462179 GCF_049852395.1 Peromyscus maniculatus bairdii
CCTAGGGATGGAGAAGGCCTGTTGCACATGACATCATGTAGCACATTGCCTGGCATCTTTGAATAATTGACTCTGGCACCTGATCCTTACCATCTCAGAGATTTTCATGGATAGGAACCCATGGTGGTTTTCCGAGATACACACTCAGAGAATGTGAGTGAGAAGCCCAGGCAATAATGATACTCAACACTGTCCTTTCAAGGGTTTTGACCTTAGAGACTCATTAAGAACCCGAGGAGCAGCCTTAATGAGGGTATTAAGGTGAAAAAAAATTACAAAGAAAAAGAAAGGGAAGATGTAGTTGAGTTCTTACCTGTTGCATTTTTCTAACCAAAATCTTCAGGCAAAATGTGTCAAAATGGGCAGCTTCCAAATCACAAGTTGTTGCTAGTGAAAGATAAAATATACATTGATGATTCTCAGGAAGGAAGGCATTTCTCCTTTTAGCTCTAGCTCTTTGTGGTTTTAACTCTAGCTTTTTCTATCATATTTTAAAGATATTCCCTGAAACCCTCTATTAATTTACTAATAGGTTTGTGATTCTACATGGTTGGTTGAAGAAAATTTCTTCTCCTCACACTGTAGAGGTAAGAAGCAGGATGACAGGCCAGCTCTGTCCTGGAGAAAAAGGAGACGCGTCAGGTGATCTGGACTGAGGGCTTCCATGGGCATGTTGAGAGTAAAGGCTAAGCCGGCAATGGGACTCTGTGGGCTAAAATAATCCAGATGAGACCCACACAGGGCAGGGAGCTGCATCAGCCCTGAAGAGTTAATGGTGGTCAGAAGGTTTTCCTGACTATGTGATAGAGCAGGGATGTTGGCTCTCAGGGTAGGAAGACTCATCTTTGGAAAGCAGAAGCATCTGTCATATGATGAAAGTTTCCGTGGATCCAGCATTTGCTATCGTGAAGCTCCTGAGCAAAGTTCAAATTGCAAAGGTCCAGTTTTGAGGAAAATATGTGAATAGAGCATCTCAAATTATTATCACGATAAGATTTCAGTCATCGGGAACTAGATGCAAAACAACTTTTAAGAACCTCAACTGTTGAAGGATGTCACAGCATGAAAATCAATGCAAGGAATCGGTGGGTAAAGTACTTGCCTCCCAAGCATAAGGACCAGACTTCACATCCCCAGCACCAAGATAAACGCAGGGTGGGCATGGTGGACTGCCTATAATGCCAAAACTTGGGAGCAGATGCAGAGCAAGCTGCCTAGTTAGAGTAGTGGAACTGGGGCGCTCTGGTTTCAGGTGAATGACCTGTGTCAATGTGAAAGTGGACAGGGACAGACGAAGCTTGTCAGCCCTCCCCCCTGCACACACAGGTGTGCCCACGGACAGACACAGTCACGACTTCATGGATTTACAATCTGCATTGGAATGTCTTAAGTTTTAAAGTATCTTAGTGCTCAAGATATTAAATGCAAATAATTTTTAAGAGAGAACTGTTACTATCATAATGTTTCTAAGAATAAGGTAAATGAGCACTCAATAGAAAAGAAATATGCAGTGATAATTACATAACCAATTTTCATTAAAAACTATGCTATTGCTTGGTCAGGGGTTCATTGTTTTAGTGAGTAACTCTTAAGTTCTTTAAATAACAGTATACTCTGAAAAGAAAAGTTTTGTTGATGTTAGTTCTCTGGGTGCGAATACATGTTTCCCCTTAGAGATTTTGTTATCACACAAGTTTGGAGAACAGTAGGGTTCCACCCAGAAGTTACATTTCAACAAACATTGGAATATAACAATGTTTATCACGAGATTGTACGAGGCTTACCCAGAAGGAAATGTGTCCAAACGCACTTGATTTGAGAGACTTAATTCCACATTCGTATATTAAGACCTTATGGAGCTAGCAAAAGGGTTTCAGAAATCGCGCGTCGGGCCAATGGACGGAGCAGTAAGATTTGCACAGAACATCTTTGCAACACTAAATTCGTGGGTTCTGAATTTGTGGAGGGGTTTCTTTTAGCACTAAGGAGAAATCACAATGAAGTGTAGACGCAGCAGACCTGTCACTTTCGCGTGTTACTGCTTTTCAAAATGAAGTCCCGTAAGAGTCCCTGCCGGAAGAACTGACATGGGAGGACGTCCGGGTGGAAAGTGCAGGCGAGAAGAGCTTTGCTGCTGAAGGGGGATGCTCTCCCGGTGTGCATGTGGAATCATTTACCTGTCCCTGTAAGGCAGAGGAAAGTTGTAACTGTTTGCAATCATTTGCATCCCCTCTCCGTTTGGGTCTGTTTAGGTTCAGGCATGCGCTGAGCTGGCACGCAGTCATCTCCTTCCTGAGGGAGGGTCCGGAACGACCGGATGTTCGATCGGGTCCTCCCATCTTCTTCAAGGTTGGAGTTTGTTATTTTATTTGCGAAAGTTAAAACCATCAGAATTTAAGCACATCTACAGTTAAATATAAATCTCAAAACACTTTTCAAGGACAAATATACTTTTTTTTTTTTTTTCGAGACAGGATGTCTCTGTATAGTTTTGGTGCCTGCCCTGGAACTCAGTCTATAGACCAGACTGGTCTCGAACTCACAGAGAACCGCCTGCCTCTGCCTCCCGAGTGCTGGAACTAAAGGTGTGCGCCATCACCACATGGCAAATATACTTTTATTTATTTATTTATTTTGCCTTAATTTTCAACTGTCACAGTTCCTGTTCACCGTTAAGAACATTTAAGGACTGGTTTATTTGGATTTTGAGTCTGTCCAACCATTACATCAACAATCAGCTAAAAAAAAATCAATCTTTCCATAATTAAACTGCTCTTAATTTTAAATGGATATAACTAGGAAGGTACATAGATTGAAGTTAAGAAAACACACAGACAACTCTACAGTTTGGTTATATTCTTGAGCCTGGCATTAGATTCTCATTTGTCACACATCTCCGGCCTTGTCTGAATCGCCTCAGGGTTTCTTGGAACAAACTTAATTCTTAGATTGCAATAACTGTACGAATATGTTTTGTCCACAGGTACATCATTAGTTGCAATTTTGCTTTCTGAGATTTCAGGTTAAATACTACATGGAAAATTCTAGAAATAAAAAAAAATATGTTTTTTTTTGAATAACGTTCCTAGTAGTGAGGTCAATACTCACTACATGCTACCCCACTGTCTCAAACTTGATTCACCTGCATCGAGATCACTGACTGTCATGATGTTGTGTGTGTTTAAATGGCCCGTATTTAACTCAACAGTAGCGCTACAGTGTAAGAATAGTGATGATGATGATGATGATGACAATGATACTTTTATTGAAGTAGATTGCTATAATTTTTCTCCCTTACTATTGTTTTTAATGTCTCCTTGCTGTGCCTGATTTATGAACTCGACTTTATGCCAGGCATGCTGGTATATAGGAAAAGACATAGTTGAAAGAAAATTTGGTACTTTTTTCTTGTGTCCATTAGGATCTTGGATTACATCCTCTGTGGAGGATGGGGTGGGGCGAGAGAAGCGCTCCTGTGTTAGAGACCATCAGCTCCATAAAAGTCAAGGCTATGGCAGAGGAAGGAAGATTTAAGTCTAAACCCAATGACGGAGCTCAAAAAGCTAGCACAAAGGGTTCATACCTTCCTTCAACAGTGATAGCATTTCATTTTCTATATTTATATCCCTGTACACTTGCATGTACAATGGGAGCTTTGTTGGCCCCATTTGTCTGGCCAAAGTTTTGCATCCGTTTATGACAGGCAGTAATTGCGGCTGGTATGCCGTGTACCTGGGGTGCAGAGGGTGCTGGCGAGTGGAGTTTCCTTTTGGGCCGTATTCTAGCTGGCACTGCCGCAGTATTTTCTGTTTCCCTACCCTTCCAAACCTCCTTCATTCAATGACACTCTTATGTTTTATTTCATTCTGATCTAATACGTGTATGTGAGGCCCATTCTCGAATACATAAAAGCCCGTTGTGGGGTGGTAATTATAAACCTTCGTTCTCCCCGGCCCCTCCTGTGGTCAGTCGATAAATGTATAATCACCCAGCGACATGAAAACTCAGACTGAGGGGCCGGAGGATTTTGTTGTTTTTTTCTCCACCCTCTGTGAGTCAGAGAAATGGATTGAGTCGTAAACCAGAAGGCAGCCCTTCAGTTTGATGAGACTCATCCTGAGAGGCAAGTGTCACTACATGTTGGAAGTTTATAAAATGTGATGATCTGCCTTAATCCATTGGCACCAACATGGCCTTAATAATAGCAACGTTCTTTGTAAATTAAATAGCGATTTAAAAAAAAAAAACAACCTGTCGGAGTCTGTTTATGCTGTGATGTACATGTGGACATAGGCATTTACTTTCTTTCCTCTTTTCTACTTTTGCAGAGTTGGGAGTTGAACCCAGGGTACCACGCATGCTAAACAAGCACTTACTTTCCCATCAAACACATTCCCAACTCATAGACACTTTCATTCTGTCTAAAACTGAGAACAGTTGACCCCGCGTGGCATGGGCTAATCATCTGAGAGAGAAACTTAGATGTTTTATCTTAAATAACTAGACCCTTGGTTGATGTTGGATTCTCAATGTCGTTGAGCATCAGAGTCCCCCAGCCCCACATAGTCATTCAGCAAACATGCATTGACAACTTACTCTCCTAAGCTGGCGTATGGAGAGGGCAGGGCTCTAAGGAATCCATTCCCATTTCTCTCCCTGTTCTTTAACCCTTTCCAGCCACCCACCAGTAATTAATTCTAGCTTCCCTCATTCCTTACCCATAAGAAGGTCCCCTCTTTCTGGAGGATAAGACAAGACTGGGCTTTGTGGCTGCAAGGCTGCCCCTGCAGAGGGACGCTTCCCCCCAGAAATGAGTGATGGTTTGCTTGGCAGATAACCTGGCAAGGGACGCAACTGTGGCATGTAGCTGAATTACAAAATTCATACACAGTTTCTATAAGTAAGTATACGTATGTTTGTTTTTCATTTCTTGTCATGAGAAATTTCCTGGAATTATATTCAAGTGCAGCGAGCCTCCTTTCCTAAGGTTGTTCAAGGACCTGATGATGGCAAGAAGCAGAGATTGTAACATGAAGTCACCCAGACAGGCTTAAAATAATTTGATCCAGTGGAGAAATTTTTTGACTCGTCTTACAAATAAACCACTTTGAAAGTCATCTCCAAGTCAGGTTTTATCTTGGATACATCTGCTTATAACTCTGGTAATGACGTGTCTGAAGCAGACAGGATATGGCAGACTGGAGAGTCAGAGCTGTAATCAGGGGACTTATTATCAAAAGATCTCACTTAATGTTACCCACACACTGCTGAATACTGCACATACTCAGCTTGATACATCCAAAGGTTACTGCATTGTCCCCAGTACTTGAAGGGAAAACAATGTACAGAGTAAGTCAGAGCTACTGTGGGAACAGTCTGTACCCCACATAAGGACAGCTAGTGGACAAGGGAGTTGGGTGGCCTAAAATTCATTTTATGATAGGTCCACTGGACCATGCCTCTGAGAGGAGGCTGTCTGCCCAGAGAAGCGCCCTTTCCATGATTGCACAGAGGTTCTGAATGGGGTGGCTTTGGGCTAGCATCCTCATCTTGCCAGGATAGGTGTCTGGAAATGCTTCTGCGCCAAGAGAAAAGGAGGCAGGTCTCACATAGCTGAGACTCGAGAAGATCTGTCACACTGATAGTGAGGGAACAATGCCAGATCAGGATGGCATTCTTTCCATCCTACAAGTTTAGGACCCTTCAGTGATTCTGGGTTGTAGGCTCATCTGAGTAAGGAGCATGGCTGCTCCACTCTCCCTCTTCTGGAGAATTGTCAAGACCCAGGTTTTCCCCAGAGCTGAAATCACTGCCCTGCTGAGAGAGTGCAGAGTAAATTCCCCAGAAGGCTATGTCTCCTGCATTCTGACACCCAGATCAGGGCTTTAGTTCAAGTCTAGTCCAAGGGCATTGCTAAAGCTCGGACTGACTGTTTTGTTCCTATGTTTACTGTTACATGCTGTTTCCATGGAATGAAGTTGGGTCTCATTAATTTACTGAATCTTCTATACCTTAATAAAATCTTCTTTTGAGTGTGTGTAGCAGTGTAAGAAGCAAAAAATTAGCATACTCTTCTAGCTCAGGTACACACACACACACACACACACACACACACACACACACACACTGACAGAGCTATCCATAAAATTATATGGGAGAAATTACCAGAAATTAGATATGTAGGTGTACAAATGAGACTTTTTTTTTGAAAGAGACAAGGCAAATGGATTTTAAAAATTTCCTTCTATGATTGAGCTTGTTATAAAATGAAGGCATCAATACTTGACATTGCCCATAGCACTCCAAGGGAAAATTCTGTAAAGGAAATATCTATTCACTTATTACCCAAATGTAAATTATATGTGCTCTTGAAGGATGCCCTTTATTTAATTTTAATGCATTTTAAACTTTAATAGGGATTACTCTACATGAATCATTCGCTTTTCAATCCCATTAGCACAAAACTTGAGAAAGAGATTCGATTTTCTGGTAATTCCAAGTTTTTTTAAATGTAGTTTATCACATAAAATTATTTCTTCCAATGAAGAGGGATTTAATATTTGTTGGAGAAATTTCAATATGATGTGTTAGCTGTGATCTACCATGATCAAGTAATGGCTTTCTCTGTTTCCAGCTAAAAAAGAGTCTCCCATTTCCATTCCCATCTTTAAAGCAATCATTAGTTCACAATAAAACCAAGACATAGTTGCTCTTTAAAGGAATATTTTGACATTTCTGTGAAAGAATTACATGATTAAAGAGATTCAATTTTCTGCACGTTATTTTATGTACATTATGAAGTATGAGATTTTATATTTGAATAAATTCAGTAGTTTAGAACTTTGTATTTGATACTTGCAATGTTTAAATTGAAGTATGAGAGAGACATACTCTTTCAACAGGATTAGGGTTACTATTCAGCGGTTGAATCTTAGAGCAGCATGCATGAGGCCTTGACCCTGCAAAATAACAACAACAAAAAATGCTTAGGTCAGGATTTGAAGTATTTTTGTCTTTCTGGAAAGAGAAAAGAGAAGTTCTCTGGTAACTTTGATGCAAATTGGAACTTGAAAAATGCCAGACAAGAAGCCTCCAAAATTGAGACAGAAGGGGAGAAGGCAAGGCTGGGGCTGGACGGATACATCGCAGGGGAGAACGATACACAGTATAATGGAAGGCAGAGTGGGAGGATGGCTGAGTCCCTGGGGCAGCACAGGGTAGTCTAGGTTGAGAAGAGTCAGACTGTAGGCTAGGTGGGAGGCACGCTGTGCACGTCCCTGCATTCTGCACATAGGCAGTGATATCCTGCTAAGGGTCAAGTAGATAGATACTGGGGCCAGTGAAAGGCAGTCCGGACTCACAATGTCCTCTGAATTTCTACTCCTCTCATGAGGCCGCTGAATTCAGAGGTGGCAGAAATGATAACAATCTGCTCTGGGAAGTGAGGGCAAGTCAGCTCTACCACACTAAAGCTGTTGGTTGAGCTCTAGGCGTGAATTGCAAAGAGAAAAGACAAGGAGAGGAGGAGGAGGAGGAGGAGGAGGAGGAGGAGGAGGAGGAGGAGGAGGAGGAGAAAGAGCAAGAAGAGGTGGAGAAGAAGGAAAGGGAGGAGACAAATGAACAAACAGTCCAAGGTAGACCCTGTAGATCACCTCCTTTAAAGAGTGAATAGTGTGGAGAACGTGGAGATAGACATCGGGACAGGAGCCAGAAGGAGATCAAGCTGAACATGCGGCGAAGAAGCTGAGCGGGGGAAATGCTGCTGATCTGGAAATGGAAAGAAATCTGGGGTTTTGAGAGAACAGATTTAGGAACACGGTAAGGATAAAAGTCAGAACACCTAAGATTAAGATTTGTGTCAGCAGCCTATGAGTTCATGTTTATTAGTAACCAGCATCCGGTCATATTCAAATGAGTCCGTTGTCTGAAGAAAACCCAACCTAGATAATTAAAATAAACACAGGCATTAGACCACAGTGGCTAAGTTACCAATTCACCAAAATTACCAAAGATTTTGGCAAACTTTCCACCACTCACCTTGTTTGGAACACTTTGGTGATATCCAAGTTTTAAAAGTCTCTATTTGAATCTGTATATTCATAGGAAGCCTCAAAGTTGATCTGTGAACAATTAGCTGGAAGTGTGAGCTTTTTTTTTTTTTTTTTTGTATAAATCTATCAGGGAAGTGAGTGAGTGAGGATTAGTAACTTCTGTGAGGCTGGATCATTTGTCTCTCTTTGCTCCATGAAGATTTAACAAATACAGTACATGGTGGTTTGAATGAGAAAGGCCTGCAGAGGCTCATGTATTTGTATGCTTAGTTCCTAGTTGGTGAACTGTTTAGGAAGGATTAGGAGGTGTGACCTTGTTGGAGGAGATGTGTCACTGGGGGTGGGCTTGGGGTTTTAAAAACCCATACTAGGCCCAACTCCCCCACCCCCCTGCAGATCAGGACGCAACGTCCCTAGCTACTGCTCCATTCTCCATTCCATGCCTGTCTGCTTCCTGTCATGACGATCATGGCATAAGTCTCTGAAACTGTAAGCAGGCTCCCAATGAAATGCTTTCTGTTACAAGAGTTGTCTTCATCATGGTGTTTCCTCACAGCAATAGAACAGCAACTAAGACACAGTACAGCCAGTTACAGTTGAATTCTAGATAAACAACCATTGATTTTTAGTGTAAGTAAACATTTTTACAAGTATATTCCGTACAACATTTGGGACATACCTGTAAGTCTAAAGTGTTTGTCAACTCGGCAGGATCTAGAATAACCAGAGAGACACGCCTCTAGGTATGACTGTGAGGGATTATCTTGACTAAGTTAATCAAAAGCAGCTAATCTGCTGTAAGTAGATGGCCTCTTCCCTGAGCTGAGGTTTTGGACTGATTAAAGGAGATCTCTAACAGGGCATTGGTCACTCTGCTTCCTGACTGTGGACACAATGTGACAAAATGCCTCAAGCTTCTGCTGTCATAATTTCTCTGCTATGATGACTATGCCTTCCGTTCAGGAGCCAAAATAAACCCTTTCTCCCCTAAGTTGCTTTGGTCTGGCTATTTTTGTCAAGGCAGCAAGTAACTAAGGCTTATTTCCATGTAATATTTGGTTCTTCATGTTTTCATACTAAATGTAATTTTGACCCATTTTATAAGCAACACATTATTTTATACACAGACCCCAAACTTATTTCATAATTTTCAGGGTCCAATGCAGAATGAAAATGTGAGGTCTCTTGGTTCAAATACTGTTACAATTTTTAAGATATTGGCCTCAGAGCACAATGGAGCATGCAGCCTTCTAATCATGGGACCTTGAATGAAGCTTGCTTGCCTTGTTCTTCCTATTTGGCATGGTTTATTTGGCTACATTAATATATAAAATAAATAAACAGAAATAGTGTGTCTCAAGTGAACTTTTGATGAAAGAGTTTAAAGTGGGTCATTGAGTGTATTGATTATAACGTACACAAGGGTAGAGTTCACATATAAGTTACTCTGTTTTTCTATCACGCCTAGCAGGTGGAAATCAGTTTAAATACATGAAGTGACTATCTCACAGGTACATACAGTACACATTTTCCTTGAAGTGATATTTAAATTAAGTAAAGATACATTTCAAACCAATTACAATTTCCACTTGAGTACTAAGAGATCAGGTGATTAAAGTGAATTGTAACAACATATGTGCTAACACTTTCTTGTTTGTCTATTATGTAGCATGCATGTACATTGTATGTTTACACGTACTTCAAAATGCTCCAGTTGATGCATATATGACCTCATTAACAGTAAATACCAAATTATCTTCATGTCCTGAGACTGCCTACAAATAGCAGACAGATCCTGTTTTGGTTTTCCACAGGGATAATCCCCATCTATCTGCAAAGACTTCCACGTGATGACTCACCAGTCTTGAAACGTCGGAGGCTGTCTTGTTGGTATTAGTCAATTCTCGCTGCCCTCAAAGTCCCAGGAGGAGAACAAATGACGATGCCCCAGGGCACGTAGAAGGCATGGCAGTGAGCAGGTGGTCCGTTGTATCTGCAACCAAGGGTGAGAGAGAGAGAGAGAGAGAGAGAGAGAGAGAGAGAGAGAGAGAGAGAGAGAGAGAGAGAGAGAGAGAGAGAATACTGGTGCCCATGTTGCTTTCTTCTTCTCCTTTTGACGCAGTCTGAGAGCCCAGTCCATGGAACAGTGCTATCCACATTCCCCCCTCAGTTAAACCTCTCTGGAAACAAGCACCCTAACAACTAAGTTGATAATGAAGACTGAATATCACAACTGCTAAATTTTATATCATATGTTTTTAAGTTTTTAAGGTCTAGCTATTAGTGTATTATTGATTCCATTGTATTAATGATTTATTGTATTAATGATTACTTATTAATGTATATATGATTTTCCCTACTCCTAAATATACACTAAACTAAATGGTTGTAATATTTAATAAGTACTTAACTATAATGCCAATGCTAAGCAGTGGCTTTTCATAGCCCAGTACAATGTTTCAGTTTTGCGAAAAGAATTTTATCTCAAAAGTGACCCAGAACTTAGCTTATCCTTTAAACTGGATATGTATCAGAGATAACTTATGGACTCAAATAACAAAATTAAATTTCAAGGTTGTGTGAGCATACAGTTGTCTTAGGGGAATGTTTCATTTACATTTTTCAAAAGCAAAAGGATTTTATTATTCTCCAGCTTCAAGTAGCAGGGTAAGAGCAAAATAACATTGGCTGTTAATTGATCCTGAAGATCTCTAGTTAGTTCTAACTGTGTGCGTTTGGGTTTATTGTTGATTTTTTTGTGTGTCCCTGTTACCTCTTGTAAATTCAATTGCCATCAGGACGTCTTTAAGAAGAGAGTGTGCCACTGAATAAACAATTGGCTTTTCCTCAAATGTGTTTAAAAAATGTTTCATTCCTGTAAATGTTACTTACTCAGTCTCCTCCATTGGCTACTAATTATTCCATATGTACTAACCAATAAACTCTGTGGATCTAGATGAAGAATATCAACAGAGACCCATATATCACATGTCTAGATATTTACAAACAACAGACCAAGCTAATGCACAGTAAGTTAAATATATCCCTACTTACAACTTGACAGGCCCCGATTCTCAATGGCTGGAAGTCACTCTGGAAATCATTTTCAGCATTTTTACTTGATGCAGTTGGATAAAAAGAGCGGGTCCAGCCTCTGGACCTTGGTCTGTGTGTTTTCTCCTCCATCTCCAATAGCCACTTCCACTCTGAAGATCCTCAAATATATCTGGAACTCCAGCTTGTCTTTCCAATCTTCTTTCATATTTTCATAAATAGTTACCTATTCATGGTGATGTATCAGTGTGGGCACTGGATAGTGGGTATGCATTACTCAGACTGAGACAGACTAGGAAAGGGAAGATACAGGACTTGGGGATAGATTTAGGGTCATCAAGACAACCACCTCATGGTATCCAGATACCCAGAACATGGTCTAGATGTTAGTGGGTTGGCCATTCTCTCAGTGAACATACTTTCTTTGATATGTGAATTTTCTATTCTGTGGGAAAAGGATCATTTAAAGGGAAATTAAGACACAGACCTTGAGTGCAGATACTCATTGCTGGGTAGTATTTCTTGGTATGCATTTTGACATGTTAATTAAAACAAACAAACACCCAAAACCAAACAAAAACAACAAAAACCTCCAATGATGTTATTAATTTTTTTAAAAAAAGATTTTAAAATTTATTTTTAATTTGTGTTTTGGGTATTTTGCTTGTATGTATATCTGTGCACCACATGCGTACGGTTGATGCAGAGGTAAGAAGAGGGTACTGAGTTCTGTGGAACTAGAGTTACAAACAGTTGTCAGCCACAACCTGGGTGCTAGGAACTGAGCTGAACTGAACCTGAGCTCTAGAAGAGCAGCAAGTGCTCTGAACTGCTAAGGGTGTTATTAAATTGGAACATTAATGCATGTTGGAAATTGGTGATGCATATTGGAAAATTTTGAGACTTTTTGACCATGGACTGATGTAGGTTTGTGCATACATGTCTGCACATGTGAAACACCTCCACCTGTCAAAAGCTGCTCTAATCTCTAATGTCAGGAAGTGCTTACTCCTCTTCCTTCAATTGCCTCCTTTTTAAAAGATTTATTTTATTCGTGTGTGTGTGTGTGTGTGTGT
Source organism: Peromyscus maniculatus bairdii (assembly GCF_049852395.1). Classification (NCBI taxonomy): domain Eukaryota; kingdom Metazoa; phylum Chordata; class Mammalia; order Rodentia; family Cricetidae; genus Peromyscus; species Peromyscus maniculatus. The sequence continues at coordinate 97,334,361 of NC_134860.1, forward strand.
GTGTGTGTGTGTGTGTGTGTGTGTACAAGCACAGGATCCCCTGGAGCTGTAGTTATGGCTGATAGTGAGCTATCGGCTGGTGTAGCCCAATGTGGGTGCTGGGAACTGAACTCAGGTCTTCTGGAAGAGCAGCAAGTGCTTTAAACAAGCCGCATCTTTGTTTCTACCTTGATCTACCTTTTCTCCACATTTTGTTGACTGTGTTTGTTGATATTCCCCAGTCTCTAAGAGTCAAGTTTTTCCCAGGGCTACTATTTCTTGCCTAGGTTCTTATATCTGTTTACCCCAACATTTAATATATATGTTGCAATCAGAGCACTTTATTGAGGTTCTGGGGAGTGGATACTGAACCTCATGCATATTAAACATACTCTTTATTATTGAACTACCCCTCTAAACTCAAGTATATTCCCTTATAAACGCCATGTGGTAATATTTTATTTGTGCTGAAATGTGGTGATATTTTATTTGTATGTTAATAAATAAAGCATGCCTGAAGATCAAGGGGGATCTTTTTTAAGTAAAAAAATAGAAGTCAGGCAGTGGTAGCACGCACCCTTAATCCAATCATATGGCAGGCAGGGTCTCTGTGTCTTCAAGGACACACTAGGGAAGAACCAAGTGTGGTGGTGACACATGCCTTTAATCCCAGTAGTAACCATAGAGACCTGGAGGTCTGCACAGACAGGCAGTGACAAGGAAGTGAGGTAGCTGGGCTAAGAGTCAATGAGAGGGCAGAACAGCAAGGCAATAGAGGCATGGGTAAGACAGGAAGTAACTCAATTTTGGTAGCTGCAGGCCTGGAGAGGTAAGGTTGGTGGATATCACTATTTGCCTGATTTCTAAGGCATTTACCCCTATATTTGACTCTGTGTTTCTTATTTAATAAGACTGTTTAGAAACTCATCTACCATGCCAGACAGCTCTAAGATCTATCTGGTTAATATGGAAACTCCACTAAGACATATTCTAATGTTAAAAAGAAACAAAGTTTGGGGCTTTGAGTAGAGTTCTCTTTAATATAAGAAAATAAAATAATAGTTATATTTAGATATCAAACAGCTGATGAAAGGGTTACCTGATTGGCACAGATATTTATAATCGGTGTTTCAAAATGGGATAATTAATGGTATAACCTCTTGATTGTTTTAATTTTTGAAAATCTGAATTACTGGATTAAAAATCAAAATTCATTTTAAAATGTAATTATTGGTTAAATTATTAAGGCCACTCCACATAGTTAAAAGGGAGGTTTATTTTAGTGGCGTAACTTACAAATGAAGGGATAGGTAGGTTGCAGGGTCTGGGAAAGATGTAGCACAGTCTGGAGGTGTTCTCTGGAGAACTCTGCTCGGTCTACCTCCAGCGTCCAGGGTCCAGGAACAAGAGAGCTGGTGCATCCGGATCTCGGGTCTTCAGGGCCCTCTCTCGGCCTCGCCTTGTAGGTGTGACAGTTACTGAAGCCTCAATGGGGGTTGGAACTTCCAGACCAAAGCTGGAAAGGGTACCCACTACATGCAATCTATTTGAGATAATTATATTAGTATGTACTATGGTGTGATTGCCTGTTATAATGTATTATGAAAAATTTAAATCACAGAGTAAAATAATGAGTTAGGAATTTGGATCAGTCAGTTAAGTGTCTGCTATGTAAACATGAGAATCGAGTTCAGATTGGCAGCACTCACAGCCCAGTGTTACACATCTCTAACCCAGTGCTGGGGAGACAGGGACAGGAGGGTCCCTGGAGATCATCGGCCAGCCAGCTTAGCAAACTTCATGGTTCATTAAGAGACGTTGTCTAAAACTGTAAGTTGGAGAGTGACTGAGGAAGACACTGGATGTTGACCTCTGGACTTCACATACTTTCATACCTGCATTCACATATGTACACACTTATGAACATGTGCATACCCAACACACAGGAAGAAAGAAAAGAGTAAAAAAAAAAACCATGCATGTCTAGTCATGCCATTGCTTTGTTTAAACTATTTTGGAGCCCACCACTGTTTTCATTATACTTTGTTGACTTCCACTGATTCTTTGTTGTTGTTGTTTTGGTTTTTTCAAGACAGGGTTTCTCTGTGTAGCTTTGTGCCTTTTCTGGAACTCACTTGGTAGCCCAGGCTGGCCTCGAACTTACAGAGATCCGCCTGGCTCTACCTCCCGAGTGCTGGGATTAAAGGTGTGTGCCACCACCACCCGGATTTCCACTGATTCTTAACTTGACAGGATCCCCAAGTTCTTGGAGACAAATCTCTGGGCATGTCTGTGAGAGATTGTCTAGATTAGGTTAAGTGAAGTGAGAAGAAAACCCTAAATGCAGGCAGCACCATTCCCTAAGCTGCCATTCTAGTTTGCATGAAGAGAAAGAAGCTAACTGAACACCAACACTCACTGCTGTCTGCATCCTGACTCTGCAGTGTGCCCAGACACCCCATGTCCAGTTGCCAGTGTTCCTGGTACTTTACCATTATGGGCGTTTCTCTTGGAACTATAAGCCAAATTAAACCATTCCTACTTTAAGGCTTTTTGGGGGGGGGGGTTCAGGTATTATGTCACATAATGAGACAAGTAACCAACACAAGCACCAAGTAGACCACTAGAGTGACACGTACTTTGGTGGTAACCAGCTGCTCTCCAATTGGACTTAAGACCTGCTCAGTAAGAGGAAACACATTCCTGGTACTGGAAACCTAGCTAACTCCTCAGTGCTAGAGAAATCATAGTTATTGGAGGAAAATATACAACCAATAACTTACTAAAGTAGCAAAATCCTTAAGAATAATCTATAAACATGTGTCTGTATTCCACAGATAAATGTAGTTTGCTGTGGAATGTTCTTTTTGTACACTGACGATTTGTTACTCAGATTGGTTTAATCAAAAGCTAGGCACAGAGGATGCAGGGAAGAAGAAGGGCAGAGACATGGAGAGTCACCAGCCAGACACAGAACAAGATGGACACACAAAATGGGATAGGGGTCAAAGCCACATAGTAGAACATAAATTAATTTAAGTTGTAAGACCTAGTTAGTAACAAGCGTAAGCTACTGGCCAAGTTTTCATATTTAATAGTAAGTCTCTGTGTGGTTATTTAGGAGCTGGCAGGTGGGACAGAAAAAGTCTAGCTACAGTAGTCTTCACTCCTCATTTAGGAAACTTCTCTTTGCAACAGATGAAGATCGCTACAGAAAACCACAATCAATTAAAATGCAGAGTTGTGGAGCCCAGTCCCAGTGGAAACCCTCCTTTTGAAAATACATTTCAGCAGACTCTAATGTGTTCTATGATACGGCTATTGCAATCTGAATCTGAAATATCCCCTGTTTGGGGAGGATGTAGACCCTTTAAAATGTTGGTCCTTGCTAGCAGAAGTGGGTCACTAAGGGTGGGCTTTTGAAGTTTATAGTCAAGCCCTATTCCAATCTGGCTGTGTGATTCACAGCCCCCCCATGATGTGAAGGGTCTTTACCAGACATTCCCACTGCCATGAACTCCACCATGCCTTCCCTTCTGTGATGGTCTAAGATAGTCTGAAACTGAGTCAAAATACATCTTTCCTTCCTGAAGTTGTCTTTGCCAGGTATTTTAGTCATATTGATTTAAAAGGGTAACCAACACAGCCATTATGAGTGCTATAACAGTCTCTTGTGCCTGAATCTCTCCTATTTGTAATCCTCATCTTGCCTGACTAGACCAACCTGTTCATCCTAACTCAGTCTTCAGTATTTGACTCAAAAATTTTCTCCTAAGTTGAATTGTGATTATCCTTTCTGCTCTTTAATCTCTCTATAGCTTTATTATTGGGACCACCTCTCTGTACTATAATTACTGACACATGATTTTTGATTGGGGCTGGACACTCACTAGTGATGAAACTATCTTGTATCCATTTCTGTATCTGAAGCACAGAGCACAGGGCCTGATGCAGGACTGGTTCAAGTAATGAAAAGATAAATGGATGAATGAGTGAGTGATGAGTGCAGTATTTGCAATGTAGTCACCTCCCTTATAGTACCATGACAGGGACCCAGACAAAGCTCATGAAATGACATTGTTTTGCACCCAACAGTCCAGGGTACCTGAATGATAGAGACCTGATTCAAGTGCAGCTTCTATGTGCACCCAAAGATTCTTTCAGCTCTTCATATCTACATTAGAATTTTCCTCTGAAGCATGGTCCCATGGGGTTCCTCCTTCTACCTGAATAGTTCAACTTCATGTTTTCATTGTTCTTTGGCTTTCTGAAAAAGAGTCAATTTCCCCAATGACCTTTCCAAATTTTCCCTGGAGCAATTTCTGTTGATGGAGATTACAAAACTCCCACCTCAGAGTCAGGAATCAGCCTTGGAATGAGAAGACACAAGAAAGAGGGAAAAAAATGTGGGTTTTCTTAATAAATAATATTCAAGTGTAATGATCAAACACAGTGTTTCATTCTCTACCTAAAGCTGCCAAATAGAAGAGGAGGGCCGTTCATCATTCTGGGAACTGAGGTTTAAATCATTCCATACTTCACAGAACAAGTATTCATCTAAAGTGAGGAATTTAAATTATTTTTATCTTCTTGTGGTGCTGTTCTTTTTTTTTTAATTGTAAGAATGTGCCGTAATTGCTTTTGGAATGAACTTCCTTGCAGGGCAGAGGGAGGGGTCCAAAAAGGCTTATTTCCGACTTACAGCTCCCTCCTAGCCCCGACCTCTGAACTTGTCCAGCACATCCAATAATGTCATCAAATTGTGAATCAGTGAGTTGATGAACTGCTATTTAGGTCAGAGCTTCATGATTTAAATTACTCCTTGATGACCTGATCCACCTGCTGGGGACCAATAACTCGCAGACCGTTTGTGTGTGGGGGGGTACTTGCTATCCAAGCCATCACATTTTCTATTTTCAGATAACTTTATAACTGAATTACCGAATGTGGATTCTGAAAAAAAAATGCATATTTGTATTCCAACTTGCAGCTGAGACATTTGCTCAAAAGCACAAGGTATTAGAATTTAGAATTTTGGAATGAAATTTCTGTGCTCATTCATGTTGTGATCAAATTTAAAGCTCTTCTCTCACTCACTCTGTCTCTCTCAAAATATGTTATTTTCTTCTCCTTAGCTCTTCTTGTGATGGTGTTAGATGACTCTTTCAGGAAATACATATGCCTCTTCTTGGAAGATTTGTTATGGATGGGATATATAATGTCTCTCATGACCTCACATGTTGAATGCTTAGTGACCAGTTGTTAGTAATATTTTTGGAGATCACAGAAACATCAGGGGTTGAGCCATAGCTGGACAAAGAAGATCTTTGGAGGTCACTTGTGGTAGTACTGTGTTCCCCAAAATATTGTGCACCCTAATAAACTTATCTGGGGTCAAAGAACAGAATAGCCACCAGATACAGAGGCCAGAAAATGGTGACACTAACACCTTTAATCCTAGCATTCCAGAAGCAGAAATCCCTCTGTATCTCTGTGAGTTCAAGGCCATATTGGAAACAGCCAGGCATGGTGACACATGCCTTTAATCCAAAGAAGTGAGCCTTTAATCCCAGGGAGTGATGGCAGAAAGCAGAAAGGTACATAAGGCATGAAGACCAGAAACTAGAAGCATTTGGCTAGTTAAGCATTCAGGCTTTTGAGAAGCAGTTCAGCTGAGATCCATTTGGATGAGGACATAGAGTTTTCCAGTCTGAGGAAACAGGATCAGCTGAGGAATTGGCAAGGTGAGGTAGCTGTGGCTTGTTCTGCTTCTCTGATCTTCTAGCATTCACCCCAATAACTGGCACCGGGTTTGATTTTATTAATAAGACCATTTAAGATTCCTGCTACATCTGGCTCCAAACGTTTGTGGTACAAAATTCACAAAAAAGCTGCTTGCCTGTGGCCTTGTGGGCCCCAGCTCAGACCTGAGCTACCCTCAGCCAGTTGTGGTGGAGCACGCTGGTTGGATTTACTGAAGGAGGCAGAGGCGGGAGGATCCTGAGTTTGAGGCCATCCTAGGAGGCTTGCTAAGAAGCTTCGGCCGGGGCCCAGCTACGAACGGTGGCAGTGGGACCATGGAGGCAGCGGCTGCTGCTCCAAGTTGCAGGTTGCTTCTCATCATGTTGGTGACTGTGGTGATGCTGCTACCTGGGACGAAGGGTTTACTGCTACTTATTCAGAGAACAATTGCCAGGACCATCCTGTTTCAAGAAAGTTATGGCAAAGATCAGTTTGGAAAAGTTTGGCAAGACAAATGGTGGGGAGAAATTGCTGTGAAGATTTTCTCTTCAAGGGAAGAACGTTCATGGTTCCAAGAGACTGACATTTATCAGACTGTCATTGCTCCAAACCACAGAGGAGGCACAAACAAACAAACAAACACCCCCCCAAAAAAAACCCAAAAAAACAAAACAAACAAACAAACAAAAAACAAAAAACCAACTGCAGGGAACCATGATCACGCCTAACAGCAACTTTGAAATCTTCAAAAGGATGACAGGACCCCACAACATGATTCTACATGCACTATGATAAAGCCATTAAGCTGATTAACACCACTAAAAGATCGACTTTGGACTACAAACTGTTCAGTACAATTTTGAGATGGCTAGCTGAGATGATCCAGCCTGACAGTATTTGAACAAGGACTTGAAACAAGCCCTGAACTTTCTCATTATGCATCACCTGGACAAATGATACAGGACTTGACAATTAAGCCAAAAAATTTCTTTTCAGGATCCCCTAAAGATGTCTTCACCCCCAGAAAGCAGGAAGTAATTTTAAGAACAGGATGCCCACATTCCCAAGAGGTGGGGTGGGTGCTTTTTTGATGTTTAATGAGTTATAGATATTGTCATTGTTTATGATGGTTGGTTACAAGTTGTTAATTGTTAATAGTCAGGAAAAAAGCTGAACAAGGAGATTAGATTCAGAGTTTTTGTTTAAAAAAAGAAAAAGAAAAAGAAAAAAGAGAATATGAATGTGATAAGATAAAAAGGCCAATTATTGAATCTACTTTTAAAAAGGAACTACTTGTTTTAAATAGGGTAAGTAATGAATTTTTTTGTCTGAGTTTATCAAATGCTACTGGACTGGACATTGTTAATATATATAATGGAGTTTTTCATCTGAATCTGTCAAATGTTAATGGACTAGACATCATTAATGTATTTCTTGACTGTACATATTATATATATTTATTGGATATAGTTTTTCTTGTATTAGTTATAAGCTTTATTTTAATTTTAGACAAAAAAACTGAGGAAATGTGGTGGTATTGTGTTCCCCAAAATATTGTGCACCCTAATAAACTTATCTAGGGTCAAATAACTGAACAGCCACTAGATACAGAGGCTAGAAGATAGTGGCACACACACCTTTAATCCTAGCATTCCAGAGGCAGAAATCCTTCTGGATCTCTGTGAGTTCAAGGCCATATTGGAAACAGCCAGGCCTGGTGACTCGCACCGTTAATCCCAAGAAGTGAGCCTTTAATCCCAGGGAGTGATGGCAGAAAGCAGAAAGGTACATAAGGCATGAAGACCAGAAACTAGAAGCATTTGACTGGTTAAGCATTCAGGCTTTTGAGAAGCAGTTCAGCTGAGATCCATTTGGATGAGGACATAGAGTCTTCCAGTCTGAGGAAACAGGATCAGCTGAGGAATTGGCAAGGTGAGGTAGCTGTGGCTTGTTCTGCTTCTCTGATCTTCTAGCATTCACCCCAATAACTGGCACCGGGTTTGATTTTATTAATTTGTTCACAGCATGATAAAACTCATACAACATCCCAAATTACTGAGATCATAGCTTTTATATTTTGGGTTTATGATTAAGTATGGTAAAGGTTGTTTGAACAACTGCTATTTTCCTAGTTGATGACTGGGTTGATTAGTAATTGATAGGCAGGATATATATATATATATATATATATATATATATATATATATATATATATATGATACACTAGACAAAAGGATGCTTCATAGCCCATGCTTGGAGAGTGGGATTTTAGGAGATTTTACCATTCTTTCCAGGCACCACAGGACTCAAAACTTATGAATTCTTCATTTTTACAATTCTCCATACAATTGTTTTAGAACTGTAGCAAAGCATACATCAGGAAGACCTATTAAATGCAACGGTGTCTACTTTGTTACCTGCTTTCTACTGAGAAGTGAACTTTGTGCTTTTAAATGTCAGAGTCCCCAAGAGTGTAATAGCTACAAAAATGGAAGCATCTCTTTTTCTGACGACTCATGGGTGGTTTTAGGGGCTAGCCAGGTGGCTCAGTGGAAGCACGGTCAAGCCTGAAAACCGGAGTGTGTCAGATGTCAGAGGGAGAGAAGCGAGTCTGAAGGAGACAAACGAGGCTGCAGGTTGGACTCTGACTTCCGCACGTGCACCACAGCGGGCATGCAGCCACCCACTCCCCCACAACATAAACGCGGGTGACACAAAACTTCGAAGGGTGATCTCAGTATAGACGTTAATGCCATGAAGGGAGTCAGCTGCGCTTGCTACTAGTGAAAAGTTGGGGAGCGACGCACCAGACAAGCACACGCACCGCCCCATGTCTTCCATGTTCGCACCGCAGTCTTTCAGTCTCGACTGGTGCATATACGCCTACTTGAGGGTGTTTGAAGTGTTTTGCTACTGTCTGCTTGAAATACAATTTGTATTTCAATAAATGCGCATCTTTTTGAGGGGACTTGTACCCACAAAATTAACTAAATTTCAGAAGGAATTATAACTTGGTCTTCCTGGCCATGGAAGTTGCAGTGACTACTACAACAGTGTCTTCATATATATCTTCATATCGGGGTCCATGTCTGAATGACTTAGTTGTATGAGCCATATCTGGATCTATGTCTGAATGACTTAGCTGTATAAGCCTAAATCTAAAAATCCATAAAGTGGGTCTGCTATTAATTATATATCAAGTCAGCAATTACCCATAATTTTCCCACTCTATTAGCCTATTACAAATCTCACCTGTATCATCATTTGGTGTGCTTTCTTGAAAGGACCCCATAAGAAAACAGTTGCTGGTACTCTCTGGCTGGGTCTTCAGGGCTTGGGCTTGAGCGCCCTGTTCTTGGCTGTGAGAGTGCTGCAGTTGGCCAAGACAGCATGGGTTGGACGAGGTGTAAATCTGACAGCCAGAAGCCAAGAGAAGAAAGGAAATGAGCATCAGTAATGGGTTTGTTTTGAAGGAAGATGGGAATAGTCATAATGAGTCCTCAAAAGGACATTTACTTAGAAGCAGATTTGAAATCTGGCATGTGAGGAGAGTTCTACAGTTAAATATAACTTCATTGCATCATCCGAATGTGGATTTATTAGTGAGTTTTTGAGAGCTTAATGAAAAGCTCTCCATAAAACAGTTATTAGAATACAGAATCGTTAGTTTTCTCTATGCATCCCACTGAATTATTTAAGCTGCATGCTGCGGCCCAGCAGTATTCTATACGTGTAATAAACATTTGTCTAAGCACATTCAAAAGGCATCATTGATGCTTTAGTATGAACGTTTCCTAGTTTTGTTAATACCTAAAATGTATCTTTTCAAACATGATATTATGGGGCAGGATTCCATTTAAAATTGTATTTATGGGGTTTAAAAGAAATACAAATATTTGATATTGTTTCCATGATGTGATGAGGACCAAGGACAATAAGCAAAAGATGAGCTAGCAATGAAGAACCCCGAGGTAATCTTTCTTTAGTGGTTGCCACGAAGGACATCAGGCGACTCACTTCCTGAGCATTGTTCAAGAATCACGAGAAAGGTAGATTACGGTCCACAAACAGGAGCCTTGCAGAGAAAAGACTTGGGCTTAGAATTCCCATCCAGAGCCAACTTTTTGGTTGGGAGCCAACAGTTTTCTTGTTGGAAATGCCCATGACTTTCCCAAACCATTTGGCTCACCTCCTGACGTAATTGCATCTGAGAGACAAATATTTAAATGGGATGGAGTGAGGGTAATGGAAGGATTTCAATTACCAAAGAGCATACTGGATTACTTTAAGTGGTATAAATCGGCCTTAAGACAAACTCAAAGACCAGGAGCAGCATTGTTCTCCGATACAATATGCATCTCCCCTCTCTGAAGGTAACTCTCTGTGCTCTTAGGCAATGTAAAACAAAGGTTAGGGGTTGAGATGTAATTTGAGTGGAAATCTATTGGGGAAACACAAATCATAATTTCAAATGTGGAGCAAGGCCAAAATGGTTGAGCATGCTAAAATAATGGTCAAGGGGCTCTAGCTACATTTGAAAATGATATAAAGGATTTTAAAAATTCATGCAAGTATAAATTGAAAATTGTATGCTAGAAACCAGTGAGAAGTGGCGGTAAAGTTTTAGAGCAAAACATAATATCTTATATACCATGCCAATTAAAAAGAGTCAGTCTCTGCGTTTAGGAACTTAAGCATAACAGAGCTTAGGACTAAATGGGGAGACACAGGCTTTACTTCCTGTCTCTCATAGCTCTAGATGTGTGGGAGCAAAGCCGACCGAGGGATTTAGCTGGATCCATCTCCAGTCGAAGAGATGGCAGGAGTTATGTGCGCTGAACCATGCCTTCCCCTTTCTTCTTTCTCTTCCTTCCACTGCATCCTGCCTTTTTGCTTTCTTCTTGTACGTCCTCTGTACTGTGACACCCCTTCGAGACACAGTGGTTTCTTTCTCCTCCCACCTGAGCCACCACGTCTGCCCCCTACACTATCTTCCTTTATTAAAGAACTTGCATTTTGCTCACCTGCCAAGGCCCACCTGCTCAGAAGGGAGCCTTTCAAATTCTCTCTTGTTTCCTCTTGCGAATTGGCTTATATTCTATCTACCAGAGCCCTTGCTGCCTCATCAAGCAAAGAAGGTAATACAAGTGCTTGATATGTGATTTCTGAGCGACAGTTGCTAAGAAAAGACCACACCGATACAGCATAGACCTGGAAAATAATGGTAAGTTGCAAAATCACACGAGACTGGAATGAAACCAGGTGTATGTACATCTTGATGGTAAAAGGAATAGAACCTAATAAACTTTGAAATGTCACACAGCAAGTCATGATAGGTCGTGTACTATATGTGGGACTCTGCAATTGTTTCATCCTCTCTGTGACTGGTGAGAGATAGGGATAGGTGTGAAAGAGCTGACGGGTGAAATAACTGTCCCAAGCCAGCTTCACCAGCTAGTGCCACAGCTGGTACCAAATCCAGACTGTCAGGCCCCAGAGCCACACCATAGCCTTTACACTCTACTGTCTCTAAAAGACTTAGAGAGAGAGAGAGAGAGAGAGAGAGAGAGAGAGAGAGAGAGAGAGAGAGAGAGAGAGAGAGAGAGGAGAGAGAGATTTCATAAATATTAAGGAAAATGGTGAGTTATTAACTAGTAAGTATTTGGAGGTATATTTAGCCTTTTGTTGTGTTATACCGTAAACAAAAAAGAGCCAGGAAAAGTGTTTAAATGCATTTTTAAGCCATGGAAAAGTATTAGAAAACACAATATATAATTAACGTCAACTCTGCAGGGATATTAACTTACCAACTACTAAGCTGGAGAAAATACTAGACAAAGTCACACATTTACCAGCAATTTGCTGGATTACAGTACTTTCAAAATTCTGTTAGCACTCAACATAACAAGACAAAAATTTAATTACCAACAATGCCAGAAAATATTTTTAAAAACTATGATCAACAGAATCCATACCTCCAATATATAGAAGCTCCAGTATTAACTAACAAAAATGCAAAGATCTCAAATAGATAAATTGGCAAAGATGGTTCACAGAAGATGAAACCCAAATAATAGTAATTAATCAAGCAACATACATAACATGAAAATTATTTTTCAATTAATCTCATTATAAAAGAATCATAGAAAAATCCATTGTACCTCACACACCAAATAGAATAAAGAAAACATTTCAAACAAGCTTCAGTGAAGAAATGAAGGAAAGGAGTCAGGAGGCTTGGAAGATGGCAGAAGATGATGATGAATGATGAATGATAGCAGAAGATGATGATAAATATGATGCCCAGGTACCCAGGTCTGGCTCATGGGAACATCAGACATGGAGCTGGGAAGAAAGCTCTGAACAAGAACGAGGCTTATAGCAGAGGCCATCAAACATTAAGGTACCTCCAAATCTTCCGAGCATTTCATGACAGAGAGACTGTTGTGTCCCACTTTCAAACTTCCATTCTAGCTAAGTTGGGAGTGTGTCCTTTAACTGGGCACAGTTCTAAGTGATTCTTATGCAATCTCAATGCTTCTAGGTAGGGCCTATCGGTGGAGAACCACGGAATCGTAGAATCATCTGCTGATACCACAGCTGAAAGCGGGGAGCATGACAAAGTCAATAGTGTGGAAAGGGAGGGAAGTGGAGACAGGGAGGTAAGAGTGGAATGTGGAAAGGCTTGCAAAACAAAGGAGGATTTTCTTACCATCTGGCCCATAGAAGCTATCTAGCCAGAGAAGCTCATGGGGCAGATTGCATTACTCTAAATTTACAAGTAGAAGTCTGGTGCCCTGACCTACCTCTTTCCTTCCACTCACTGACAAGAGTTTTGATTGGCTAATGATCTACTAGTTACCACTCCTTGGTCTTTACCTCTAACTAGCTTACATCTCTAACTTATCAATGTCTACTTCCTGCTCTTAGCTTCCCACTGAAAATCTTTCTGTTAGTGAGCCTGTAACCTGCTCTAATTATACCCATTGCCCACCAACAGTCTTGATAATTCTTCCCATTGCTGTAGTATTTACCCTTTCTGTTGCTGGAACCAAACATCCTACAAAAAACAAGTTAAGGGAGAAGAGTTGATTTTGGCTCACAGTTAAAGAAGAGGTATGTCAAGCAGGGAGGTGGGGGAGGGAAGAAGGGGAGAATACAGGGATGGAATGGAATACAGGGAGAGATAGAGAAAACCAAAGGCCATTTGAGAGGTAGTATGGAAACCTAACACAGTATGTCTTAGTTAGGATTTCTATTATTGTGAAGAGACACTATGACCATGGCAACTTTTATAAAGGAAAACATTTAATTGGGGCTGGCTTAGTTTTTCTGAGCCAGATTTAGTCCATTATCATTATGGTGGGAAGCATGGTGGTGTACAGGTAGACATGGTGCTGGAGAAGGAGCTGAGGGTTCTATATGATCCACAGGCAGCAAGTAGTGAATGTGTACCACACTGAGTACAGCTTGAGCCAAGGAGACCTCAAAGCCCACACCCACACTGGCATATTTCCTCCAACAAAGTCACACTCAACAAAGCCATATCTCCCAATAGTGTCACTCCTTTTGGGGCCATTTTCTTTCAAACCACCACACAGTAGAAGCTTCCTGAAATGCATACATGTATGAAGAGGATCTATATGAAATTGCTAAATAAAAGTCCCAGCTGGACATCTCTTATTACCAAATGAAGCTTCTAGTTCCAGAAGTGGGTTACATCCAATGGAGTTGATGACCAAAGGGGTCCCATGGGAGTCCCCAAACAACCCAGGCTGTTTCCAAGACTATAAGTTGCTTTCTACAAACTGATGGCTAGGCCCTATTGCTAAAGACAACACTTACAAAAGTCATTGACCACAGAGAAGTAAAGCTGGTACCCGCATAGAGCCTTCACTCCTATGTTCTAGCATCTTTGGTACAGGAAGGTACTCTGCAGGCTCACCAAAGGAAAAATGTGCATCTTTGTTGGAGAATATTATTCTAAGCTATGTTACTTTTGTTTGTGTTGCATTTGTCTAACTCTGTGAATTTGCGTTGCTGTGCCTGTCTAAAATACCTGATGGTCTAATAAAGAGCTAAACAGCTAATAGCAAGCCAGGAGAGAGGATAGGTGGGGCTGGCAGGCAGAGAGAATATATTGAAGGAGAAATTTGGGAGGAAAAAAAAAGAAATACTCAGAGAAGGAGGAGGACTCCAGGGGCCAGCCACTCAGCTACACAGCAACACAGCAAGCCACAAATCAAGAGTAAGATTTACAGAAGTAAGAGAATGGGAAAAGCCCAGGGGACAAACATAAATGGGATAATTTAAAGTTAAGGAAAGCTGGTTAGAAACAAGCCAAGCTAAGACTGAGTATTTATAATCAAGAATAAGCATCCATGTGTATATTTGGGAAGTGGGCAGCTCCCAAAAGAGTAAAGAAAACAACAGATCTCCTTCTCCTTGGGGTCATTGGCCACTGGTCCACCAGGGCAAAAGGAGCAGAAGCAGTGAGCAGGGTTCAGATGGCTATGAGAGTGACAGAAAGAACTTCCAGGAGTCAGCTTCAGAGAGACAGCTCATTTTACTGTTCCAGGGGTAAGGTATATAAGGGTTCTTAGGGTTATGGGAGGGAAGGGCTGATTGGTCATAACACAGCACCTAATTATCATACAAGCAGGAGGAAAGAGCAGAACTTATGTGTTGAGTTATACAGCACTTTCAGGGAGCTCTTTGCAGGGTCATCCTCCAAATAAGATCAGGCATCAGAGCTTGGAGACACTCTCCAAATAAGATTGGTGGAAAAGAGGAAGCCCCACTGAGAAAGGAGTTCTCCATTTTGCAATGACCTGAGAGAGTGATCCAGATATGGTGTATTGCAACCTTAATAGCAGGGTCCTCCAATGGAGAAACACAAACTACAAACCCTTAGATCTACAATGTTGATCTGCCTATGAGATATGCTAGTGTAATGGTGGCACAAAGCTTATGAGAGTCACCAAGCAACATCTGGCTTGACATAAGGCCCACTCTATCAGATGTAAGCCATACCTGACCCTGCTTGCATGACCAAGAACCTGAGAATAGACAGCCCAAGGACCTAGGGTAAAGCTAATACCATTAAATAAACAAACAACAAACAAAAAAACAAAGCAAAAAAAACCCAACAAAAAACAAAACAAAAAACCCAAAGAAAGAAAGAAACAAATAAAAAACAATCCAAAAATGTAGCACTAATATGGCTCTTAATGACTTTCTGCTACACCCATAGGTTGATGCCTTGCTTAGGCATCATCAGAGAAGCTTCTTGCTGTGGCACATGGGAAAAATACAGTGACCCACAGCCAGACAATATGTAGAATGAGAGAATTGGAATACTCAATCCCTAAATGGAATGCCTCCATCAAATATCTTCCCTCAGGGCTCAGGAAATTCTTCTGAAGAGGAGGCAGAAAGAGTGTAAGAGCCAGAAGGGATGGAGGACAGCAAGGAAACAAGACCTTCTAAACACTTGTGTTTGAACTCACAGAGACTAAGGCATCATGCATAGGGCCTAAATGGGTCTGTACCAGATGGGGTCCTATAGCTGAAAGAAGTTGACACATGCCCCCATGCCTAACCCAGAAGCAATCACCAATTGATAACCACTTGCAAGTGAAAGTTTTGTTTCCTCCAAGGGGGTTGACAAACTGGGGAGACAAACTGCTTTTAAGGATAGGCTGTGTGTCTAGCAGTAGATGGCCAACAGAAAAGGAATGCAATGGTGTTAATGGACTAGACATCATTGTTAATGTAATTCTTGACTGTATATATTTTATATACTATTGGATATAGTTATAAACTCCTTTTATTATCTTAGACAAAAAATGGGAAATGTGATGATATTGTGTCCCCCAATATATTGTGCATCCTAATAAACTTATCTGGGGTCAGAGAACAGAACAACCACTAGACAGACATAGAGGCCAGAAAATGGTGGCACACACACCTTTAATCCTATTACTTGGGAGGCAGAGATCCATCCAGATCTCTGCGAGTTCAAGGCCACACTGGAAACTACCAGGCATGGTGACACACAACTTTAATCTCAGGAAGTGACGACAGGAAGCAGAAAGGTATATAAGGCATGAGGACCAGGAACTAGAGGCTGTTAAGCTTTCAGGCTTTTAGCAGCAGTTCAGCTGAGATCCATTAAGATGAGGACTCAGAGGCTTCCAGTTTGAGGAAACAGGATCAACTGAGGAATTGGCAAGGTGAGGTTAGCTGTGGCTTGTTCTGTCTCTGATCTTTCAGCATTCACCCCATTATCTGGCTCCTGGGTTTGTTTTTATTAATAAGGCCTTTCAAGATTTGTGCTACAAGATGGCATCTTTGGCAGTTTCTTGTCTCATAAAGTCATGTTGGATCTTTTTCTTTTTTAATTTTATTTTTACTATTTTTTCTTTTCTTTTCATTTTTTTTTTAAATGACAGTCCTTGGCATATATATTACGGCTTCTGGTTTTGTGTTTTTATGGGATTCCTGAGTATGAGAATTGAAGGGTCTCTGTGTGAGCAGAAAAAAAAAACACCCTATTTTTAGTATAATACAACAGGGGCAAGATCACAAAACATGTAAAGAAGGGATACAATGCATCCCGGCAGGGAAGACATGGAGGCAGGATCATGAGAGTGGTGAGAATACATGGAGCATATGACATCTGTAAGTCATGGGAAGCCTGAAGCCACGAGAGCTACAAGCGAGGAAGAAACACACGCATCCTGAGAAGTATCAAAAGAGCATCCTGCCACCACCTCGGGTTCAGACTAGCAGTCTCTCGAACAAATCCATAATCCATTTCTGTCACTTAAACAGCTTGGCACGCAGTAGCGTTGCTGCTGCCCAGGGAACTAATACCCACCCTCGGCATCTGGAGATTTGGGAAGGGAAAGGAGTGGCAACTCACATTCAGATACAACGAGACTGTAAGTGCCATGTCACCCGAGCGGTCAGCTCAATAGTGAAGAAGGATGGGCTGGGTGGGCGTCCGAGGTTGGTACCAAGTCTGGATTGCTCCCTCGGTTAGACTGAACAGAGGAAAGGAGTCACCATGCAGAGGAAGGGAGCACACAGTCCAGTGGTGGGCAGAAAGCCGGAGAGTGTCGTGTCATAGAAGTCAAAACAAACAAAAACCTCAAAGCTTTTGGTACTTTCTTATTTAGACAGCATGACCCACTGCTAGAATAATAAGATGAAGATAAAGTGATGATTGCTTTTGGACACATGATGCTCATTATTG
The DNA here is from genome assembly GCF_049852395.1 of Peromyscus maniculatus bairdii. Lineage (NCBI taxonomy): Eukaryota > Metazoa > Chordata > Mammalia > Rodentia > Cricetidae > Peromyscus > Peromyscus maniculatus. The sequence goes on from NC_134860.1 coordinate 97,351,342, forward strand.
GCCTGAGAAGACCTGCTTCTTATGCTTGAAGAAGGTGGAGAACAGAATTGGGATGAAGAAATCTGATGTTTAATCATAGCGATCAGCTTGGCTGTACTGATATATGCCAAACACAGTAAAGCACATCTCCCAGTGTGCCTGAAAGGGACTCCCAGGAACAATTAGATTATTGTTAGATCAGGGGGTTCTGACCTAATAAATACACCAACCTTAGGAGGGATTCACAACATGGTAACTTTATTAGATGGTGTGAAAAGTAGGAGGAGGGACCTAGTTGGAGGAGGTGGTCACTGGGGACATGTCCTTGGGGGAATATATCTTACCTTGGCTATTTTATATATTACTGTGGCCCGCCTCTAGTTTACCACGAGGCAAACAGCGTTCTACACTCTACACACCTACTGCTGTGTTCTTCCAAAGCACATGGGGCCAAGCAACCATAGTCTGAAACCACAGACCCCAAATCAATCTTTCCTCCCTTGGAGTCATTCTCTAGGGTATTGTGATTACAGCTACTAGCCAACACATGGAAGAGGCATTGCTGCAAAGCAAGCCAGAAATCAAAGGTAGAGGGAGACAGGATCGAAGGGTCAGTTTTTAAAGATGGGAGACAGTAGTGTCGGATTGACCATCCTCCTGGGTATTAAGTGAAAGGAATAAGTAAAGACTGGGTCTAAGTGAGCCCCCAAAGCCCGGTTTAGAAAGGTTATTGAGGACACTGTCACCTAATAGCAGAAATCCCCTGCTCTGGCCCCAACCAGGGACTGGGGACCTTTTTTTAAAGTATGCCACATTCACTGCCATTGGATTTTCTTTTCTTATTTTGTTTTTTTTTTTTTTAAGGGATCTCCAAATGACATATGTCTCAGGACACCCTCTAACCCATTCCAGACATATTGGGTCCACCCTGGCTTGGAAAGCTGCGCAGGATACAGAGTGTTTCCGTTACTGTGAGAAAATGAAGAGGTCATTAGAGGAAAGGCCCAGAAGAGAGGGAATTTGTCAAAGAAACAGTGAAATTCAGGGAACCCAATAGAAAGATAGAGTGTATAAATGTCCCAGGGGGACATACAGGTTACTGTCTGCAGAGAAACTTGAGATAGATCTATGAGTTCTCTGCTTGGCCTCTTCCAGAAAGTTCTATTTGAAATCAAGATGTATCATCCCTGCTCCTTTCCTTCTAGAAAAGCTTTTCCATTACTCCAGAGTTTGAGTGGACTGATAATGAAAAAGATGAAAAGTAAAAATGAATTATGGATAGATTCATGTCTCTGTGTCAGCAAAGATTTCTTAAGCAGAGTAGAGATATGCTAATCCAAAGGGAAAAATAGTAAGTTGATTTACATTAAAATTAATACAGGTTCACTAAAAGATACCCTTAGAAGGCATAAATTCCAGCCGCAGATTGCAAGAAGATTCAGCTTGCGAGATTATACTAACAAAGGGTCTGGGTAAAGACCATAAACATGTAATCAATGCACTCTTCACTGGGTCACAGTCTGGTCTTTGCTTTATGTGTCTATTTTATTACTGTTTCTACCTTATTCACTTCAAGCATTTTGATTTATATTTTTTCTATCTCATGCCTCTGTTTAATTGTATATCACAATGAACTGAACCGTATTTTTTTGGCTGTGAGCCTAGCCTGTAATAGGTGAGCCATCTCTTCAGCCTTTAAATGAACCTTATAAGTTACAAACAAAATAATCGAGGCAGAGTCTCATGTATCCCAGGCTGGGCTTGAACTCATTAGATAGCTGAGGATGATCTTGAACCCGTGACCCTCCTGCCTCCACCTTGTAAGTGCTGGTCCAAACATTTCTTGCAGGCTCCTGGAGCTGTGAAGTGAATTGATCAGGACTGCAGGGCAAGGTGACCCAGGATCCTGATTCTCCTTACCCTGGTGGTCTTGAGGAGAGATGGTCTTGAAGAGGGTCCTGTGTTACTCCTTTGCCCTCATCCCAGGTTGAGCTCAGATGGGTGCCCGTTTTGTAAAAAAATCAAAGATAGTTTTGAAAATATGTTCTATGATTTCTTTTTCTAGCTCCTTTTGGGGGTGTCCAGATTCCTGTGGGGATGAAATTTTGATGAATTATAATATCCCTTTATCCCCAGGATAAAAAGGGAAGATTCATCAGGAGCAAGAAGGAAGAGAAACATTTGCTGCTAAGAAAGGTTCAGGTTGCAACTTCTTTTGCTTATTTATTGAGGTTAAAAGTTAAACTGGATTAGGACAATCATATTTTTCTGACACGTTGACTTGCTTCTTAAGAAAACATATTTAGCTTTTTTCATGAACCATTTCGGTGGAAGAGCCAGGAGCTCTGATCATGAGTTTCAGAGAAACCCTGAGGGCCCCTTTGTAACCGACTTAGCTAACTATGCATGTTTATTTGGCTCATTTCCCCATCTAGGTTACATTTTGACTGAAATATTTGTACATGGAGCAGGAGGACAGGCATTTGGGCTCATTTTTGTGATACACCCCCACAGATATAAATAGCAACAAGTTTATAGGTCTGATGGCGTTCTCCAAGCTGTGGCCTAGAAGGGTTGCTGCATTCATCACCCAATTCTTCTCTCTCATTTCCCTCCTACCCTCTTTCTCCTGAATTCCTAAAGATGGCTCATTTAACACTCAAGGCTTGGAAGAAACAGGGCTGAGAAGAAAAGCAAAAGATGTCAGCCTTCGGCACAGCAGCTGGGGTGTTAAGCTGTGGGATGTTAAGGAATCACCCCACAGATGGCTAGCCACTCCCCAGAGCTCTTTCACACTGTTGGTCGGATAGAAGATCCTTGTCTGAGTTACCATTCTCCTTCTAATTAAATTTCCTATGGTTACTGGCCAACAACATCTAATATGGTACACATTTACGATTGCATTAGAATACAGAAATATGGCTGTGTTTCTGCTCAGGGCATCAAATTTCAATCCTCCTAACTGAAAATCTGAAATTGCTTGCCAGGGCATTTCCCCTTTCATAATGGGAAATTGATGGGATAAGACTTTTATGGGTTTTATTGTGATTATAAATAGTTTAGACATTATAGACTCACATAAAGGAGAAAGTAAAAGTACTGTATAATCCTCTCACTGGGGTGTTATGTACATCCCTTCAGAAACATTCTACTAGCTATGAACTCAATTTTTTTTGTAGCTAATATTCTCTATTAAAAATATACAGGTTTTTAAAAAAGTTTTACTTTTATTTTTATTTGTGTGTGTGTGTGCGTGTGCACACACACATGCCACATGTGTGCAGTGCCCACCAAGGCCAAAGGAAGAGTGTCAGATATTATGGCGCTCGAGTTGCAGGCAGAGGTGAAACAATCTACATGAGGGCTAGGCACTGAATTTAAGGCATCTGGAGGAGCCTTAATGTCTCCTAACAACTGAGTCACACTTTCATCTCTATACTGGCTTCATTGTATATCAGTAGAATATAGATTTACATCCTGAATGAATGAAGTTTATTCCATAGGCACATACACCATATTTATTTAATTAATTTCATATTGATAGACAGCTGGGATCCTTCTGGTTTTCACAAAGCAATGAAACCTTGCTGCAAAGTTGACTGTTCCCTGTGCCTGTTCCTAGTCCATATTCCATTTTTCTCTCCAGAAAGTCCTTGCTGACTTAAACTCACTGACGATAAATAAAATGTATTCATTCCCTTGCTTTCTCCAGCATGGGCATTACTGCTCTGAAAATCTTCTGCCAGTATACTTGTTGAAAATGCTGTGTTCCATTTTTGTATTGAGTTCGATTTCATTGATCATCAATGAGGTGGAGTACATTTTGCTATTTGCCATCTGATTATATTGTTATGGAAATTCCCTCTAAATTGTGTTTCTATTGGAAAAAATATAATTGACTGTAAGAACTCAAGAACAGTATTTAGCACAGTGACATTTATCCACTATGCATTTTGTATATTCTCTTCCGTATTTTTGTTTCTAGAGAAATATTTTTCTAGATTTCATTCTGTTTTAGTCAAATCTATAAATCCTTTCCTTAGTGATTTTTGTATTTGGCAGACATGCTCAGCAAGACTTTACAAACTGACATTTAAAATTAAGAGGTACAAGACTCCTTGCACATTAAGTCGTGCATAAGAAATACAGATTAATAGTCATCTATGGGGGCTGGAGAGATGGCTCAGAGGTTAAGAGCACCGACTGCTCTTCCAGAGGTCCTGAGTTCAATTCCCAGTAACCACATGGTGGCTCACAACCATCTGTAATGAGATCTGGTGCCCTCTTCTGTATACATAATAAATAAATCTTTAAAAAAAAAAGTCATCTATAATAGCAAACTTATAGTCATGTTAGTTAGGTTTTCAAGGTCATACAGAGATATGTTTCAGATAGATAGGCAATTTTCAAACACTTCAAAGACCTATAGAATATGGCATTTAAAATGTTTTAAGAACTTAGACTTTTCTCAAAAGTAAGACATGTCTGTTCCTGGCAGCACCAATTACTTCAAAGAGGATGATGGGCACCAAAGAAACTCCATATAGAGTTTGTGTTCTTTATGGCAAAGCTAACCATGTGGGCAAAGAAGCTGCCCTTGCCTCAATTGCTGACAGTTACTATCCAAACTGGACCAACAGGAAGTAAGAAAGGCAACTGCCAAACTTTGCCAAGACAAGGTAGGACAGTCCTTCACAATTCCCAGCTTCACAGGAAAGTCTGTCAGATGTGCTAGGCCTATAGGCCAGAGTTGGATGCCCCAACACCTCAGAGGAACTTTGGGTGACTGTCCAGATAGCCTGATGTCCCTGACATTAGGTAACAGTTCACTCTTCTGGGGTCTTCGATGGAGTTTAAGACTAGATAGTCATAGTTACAGTTTTTCTTAGGTATAATAAAAGATAAATTAGTTGTGAAACTGTAGACTCACCAAGATAGGATAGATAATTGAGTATTTTCTCTAATTTTGCCAAATACAAATAGACTGGATATTGTAACTGTAATTCTTACTTGATAATTGTTTTTATTGTATATAATTTTCTATGTTAAAGTTAAAACCTTCCATTTTAATTAGACAAAAAGGAGGAAATGCTGGATTACGCTCATTGTTAATAAAAAAAAAAAACCTGATTGGCTGATAGCAGGGCAAGAAGTGACTGAGTAAGACAGCCTGAAGCACAGAGAATGATGGGAGGAAGAAGAGTGGAGTCAGGAGAGTGGGGGGAGAGCCAGCCAGCCACCAGGTAAGCAGGATATGTAGAAAATGAGGTAACAAGCCATAAACCATGTGGGAAAGCATCAATAGAAATATGGGTTAATTTAAGTGTAAGAGCTAGCTAGTAACAAGCCTGAACTATCTGCTGAGCATTTGTAATTCATATCCAGCCTCTGCATCAATTATTTGGGACCCAGGTGGTTGGGACAGGAAATATGTGATTCATGATCACTGCATGATTGTGCTTTCCTAGGAATCATTACCCTTAAAAGTCTTTCTTCTAGTGCTTGGCATTGGTAGCCTTCTATTCTTGCTATGTCTTTGTTCCATGCCAAGACACTTACTTTGTCTTTCTTGGTAAGTAAGGCTGAGCAAATAAATGATGATATTAAAAAGTACAGCATTTACAATTCTGATTAATGTGATACAGTAATATCATAAAAGATAATATATCATACTTCATAAGCTAGCAATGTTTAAAGTGACTAAATGACTTCTATAATTTATGTTAAGTTATTAAAATAGATTTAAATCAGGAAATCTGTTTTAAACTGACAGAAGTCATAATCTCTGCTTCTCTTAATTCTTTGGAAGTATTGCAAATTGTGTGGGACCTATGGAGAAGAGGGAAGAGGAGGGGAGAAGAAATAATCATGTCTAGACATTGGGTGCTTTCCATGCAGCATTCTCATTTAATTCTATACAATTGCCTCATCTCCAGCATACAAGATTTCAGAGTCAGCTAACTGGTGAACCCAACTAGAAATTCAGCAAGGGAGAGTAGAGCTTATGATATTTTGATTTTTTAAAAATCATTTCCTAGTCTTCACCTAGTGTCACAGGAACATTATCTCAGCTACCAGAGAGGCTAAGGGAGATCACAGGGTCAAGGCCTACTTGGTCTACAAAGAGAACTCAAGGCTAATCTAGTAAAGTTAGCAAAACCCTGTTTCAAAATAAAAGGTAGAAAGAATTGTGGCAATGTATCTCAGTGGCCCTGGTTCCATCTTCAGCATGAATGAATGAAGGATGAATGAATGTCATTTCCCAGAAACCCAAAGAAGTTTCTCTTATTTTTTTTATTTTTTAAGCCATTTTTTTGGGCGGGGGGGAGCGCAGTATAAACATACTTAACACCAAATTTGACCTCTCTTCCCTGTCCACTAATAACTGTCTATCAATGAACCCATTCCCCAGTGACTTGGCACATTCTTCTCTGTGCTTTGGTCAATTCTTGGTCCTGTATGTATTTCTATCTTGGGCTAGAGGGATGACTCAGTCTTGCTGGTCTTACAGGGAACCTGGGTTTGGTTTCCAGCACTAACATCAGGTGATTCACAACTACCTCCATGTAGTAACATTTTGGCCTCCTCAGGTACCTGCCCACACATGAGGTACATATAGACAAGTTAGCAATACATGTACACATAAATCAAAATATTTTTAATTAAAAAATTTATCTTGTATTCTCTTATGTTGTTATACTATAATCCACTGATAAAACATCGACTTAAATTTTTCCTACCTAAATCTTCCAGAGTCTTCTCACAAAACTAGACAGTTTGCTGAGCTTGCCGACGAAATCTTCAATGCCTTCTGTTGCTCTGTGCCTCCCCTGGCTTCTCAGGAAACTGTAAGTGAAAAATGCTTTATAGAGAGCAGACGTGTTTGTCATTGAAACTGGAATGCCTTCCAAAGTGAAGAGAAGGAAGGATTATACTAAACATACCAGAATAGCAGGAAGAAAATGTAAGTACTCGGGCAAACCAAGGCAGAGGACCATCCTAAAATGATTTTAAAATATCAGATAGGAATATTATCATAATTGACTGTAAATGCTTCTTATGAGTGTTTATTTAGATTCAGACAGGAGAGGACAGATTCTAAACTCATTTCTTTATCCAGTTTTCTTTCAGTTAATTAGAGTTTTCCTGGGATGTGATCTTTTTAAACTATAAATCCATTTGCCTGCAAATTTCATGCTGTCATTGTTTTTCTCTGCTGAGTTTTTCTCTGCTCATTGTATATATGCACCACATTTTCTTAATCCATTCTTTAGTTGACAGGCATCTAGGTTGTTTCCAGGTTCTGGCTATTACGAATAGTGCTGCTATGAACATAGTTGAGCATCTTTGTGGTATGATTGAGCATTTTTTTGGGTATATGCTCAAGACTGGTATGGCTGGGTCTTGAGGTAGATCGATTCATAATTTTCTGAGAAACTGCCATACTGATTTCCACAGTGGTTGTACAAGTTTGCATTCCCACCAACAATGGAGGAGTGTTCCCTTTGCTCCACATCCTCTCCAACATAAGCTGTCTTCGGTGTTTTTGATTATAGCCATTCTGACAGGTGTAAGGTGATGTCTCAGAGTCATTTTGGTTTGCATTTCCCTGATGATTAAGGATGTTGAGCATTTCTTTAAATGTCTTTCAGCCATTTGTGATTCTTCTTTTGAGAATTCTCTGTTTAGGTCTTTAGCCCATTTTTTAATTGGATTGTTCAATATTTTGATGTTTAGTGTCTTGAGTTCTTTATATACTTTGGAGATCAGTCCTCTGTCAAATGTGGGCTTGGTGAAGATCTTTTCCCATTCTATAGGCTGTCTTTTTGTCTTATTGACCATGTCTTTTGCCCTACAAAGGCTTCTCAGTTTCAAGAGGTCCCATTTATTAATTGTTGTGCTCAGTATCTGTGCTGTTGGTGTTATATTTAGGAAGTGATCTCCTATGCCACTGCATTCAAGAGTACTTCCTACATTCTCTTCTATTAAGTTTAGTGTAACTGGATTTGTGTTGAGGTCTTTGATCCACTTGGACTTGAGTTTTGTGCATGGTGACAGATATGGATCTATTTGTAATCTTTTACATATTGACATCCAGTTACACCAGCACCATTTGTTGAAGATACTTTCTTTTTTCCATTGTATAGTTTCAGCTTCTTTGTCAAAAATCAGGTGTTCATATGTGTGTGGATTAATGTCTGGGTCTTCTATTTGATTCCATTTGTCTGTATGTCAGTTTTCATACCAGTACAAAGCTGTTTTTATTACTATAGCTCTATATTAGAGCTTGAGGTCAGGGATGGTGATGCCTCCAGAGGTTGCTTTATTATACAGGAATTTTTTAGCTATCCTGGGTCTTTTGTTTTTCCATATGAAGTTGAGTATTGTTCTTTCTGAGTCTGTGAAGAATTGTATTGGGATTTTGATGGGGATTGCATTGAATCTGTAGATTGCTTTTGGTAAGATTGCCATTTTTACTATGTTAATCCTACCTATCCATGAGCATGGGAGATTCTTCCATTTTCTGATATCGTCTTCAATTTCTTTCTTTAGAGATTTAAAGTTCTTATCAAACAGGTCCTTCACAAGGCTGTCCACTCTCCCCATATTTATTCAATATAGTACCTGAAGTTCTAGCTAGAGCAATAAGACAACAAAAGGAGATCAAAGGGATACAAATTGGAAAGGAAGAAGTCAAACTTTCACCATTTGCAGATGATACATAAGTGGCCCCAAAAACTCTACCAGAGAACTCCTACAACTGATAAACTCCTTCAGTAAAGTGGCAGGATACAAGATCAACTAAAAAAAAAAAAAAATCCGTAGCCCTCCTATACACAAATGTTAAAAGTGCTGAGAAAGAATTCAGAGAAATGTCACCTTTTATAATAGCCACAAATAATATAAAATACCTTGGGATAACATCTATGAGCTTTGAGTTAATGGAGAGTTACTGGATTAGAATGTAGTTTGTATGCAGTGAATATAAAAAGCAGTAACTGCTGGGTAGTGGTGGTGCATGCCTTTAATCCCAGCACTTGGGAGACAGAGGCAGGTGGATCTCTGTGAGTTCAAGGCCAGCCTGGACTACAGAGTGAGTTCCAGGAAAGGCGCAAAGCTACACAGAGAAACCCTGTCTTGAAAAACCAAAAAATAAAAAATAAATAAATAAAAAATAAATAAAAAGCAGTAACAAGTAGTGAACAAAGTATCAAAGTATGAATAAGCAGAAATAATAATGTTGTTTATTAACTGTATTATCAGTAGTCCTTATAAAAACCCTGTAATGTGCCATGTTCACATTTAACAGAAGAAAAAAAACTGAGGTTCATCAGCTTGATGAGGGTCATGAAGTAGTAATAAAGCAGAATCTTTCGTTGTCTGAATTCCAAACCCAGACATTCACTATGAATGTTTTCTCTCATTGAAGAGACTGGCATATTGTCTTAGTCTAACATCTATTGTCATCTTCAATTTTCTCTGGAATGATTAAGGACCTATAATTATATCCTGTATCTTTTTTTCCTGTGAAAATAAATTTGCTGTTTGTGTTGTTTGTGGAATAGTCTTCTTGGTCTACCTGTTACAATTATTTGATTAAACGTTTTATCAGCATGGGTAACCAAACAGACTCATAGCAGCCTTCTATGGCAGAGATGCTAATGATGTTATTTACTCGATCACACGGGTTTGGATTTTATAATGCGCTAAAACCATAATGCTTTCTTAACGCAGATTGTAGCCCTGCTTGTTTTGACTTCCAAGATGGCTATCTGCCTTGGTAGCTAGTTTCAGAACACATCTGACCCATCAGACCCGACAACCTTAGCAGCTTACCTCCCTCAATCCGACTTAGATAACAAGTAATAACAGGCCCCTGCCTGCTGTTGAAACTTTTCATGGGAACACTTGTCTGGAGAAGGGTAATGACACACCTAGGAGCATAAACAGTGCTATTGATGATACATAATAATGATAACTGCACTAGAGAAACCATGTCAGTGGTTTGTAACCACAAGGAGGGCTCCCTCTCCTGTAACAGCTGCACACAAGAATACTGGGAATGTCAGCATTGAAAAGTATTGTCTGAGAAGCACATTTCCAAGAAGACCAGTAGACAGTCCACCTGCTGTTCCAGCTGAGAGCCACTTGACCTTTGAGGAACTTTGTGGTCCACCCTCCTGAAGGCAAATATGGAGACTAATCACCAATATTCTTTCCATCATCCCGAGAAATTCTGCATGAAAGATTCATGCATTGTTTAGAACAGGCTTCAGTTGTATTTCTCTTTCTAAATTGGGTTCCTCTCCCTGTCCTATTAAATGCATCAACAACATGCTGATACAAAAAAAAAAAAATCAAACAACACAAATTGCTAACATCAACATTAATCTTTAGCAATGCTGCCATTCAAATTCTTGCCCTGCCCCACCTTTTTTAGCTGATGTTTTCATAATTTAACAAATTCCTTTTAATTAGGGAACACACTCGTGCTGGAGAGATGGCTCCATTGGGGGAATGCTTGCTGTAGAAGAGTGAAGACCTGAACTCCACCCCCTCAGCCATGTGAAGGCTGGATGTACTAGCATAAGTTGGTAATCCCAGAGTTGGGGACTGAGAGACAAGCCACTCCCAGGGACTGGTTTACAGTCACTCTAATCCAATCAGCAAGTCCCGGGTTTCTGTGAGAGACCCTATCTCAAACAATGAGGTAGGGAGGAGTTGGGGAAGATACCTGATGTTGACTTATGTCTCCAGCATACATGTGTATATTTACTTATGCACACATTCCTACACACACGTGAACATGCACAAAATCTGCAAGTGAAATAAAGTTCTTAATAATAATTACTATTACTTAAAATTTGAAAATATCCCAAACATCTGAAAAATGAGCAAATTGTAGCACAAAGTACAAAGTGCCATCACTCCTAAATTTTTATATTTGAGCCAAAGAGCTCAGTGATCTTTTAGTTTTGTCTTCCTCACAGGGAAGCCCCCCCCCTCCCATGCCATGTCCAGAGATCTGACATTATAACTGCTGAGTCTGGGATGATATGAATCTCTACTCTATTACACAGTACCCAAGAATTCTTCAAAGTGACAGTCCTGTTTCTTGGCATAATACTGTTACCGTTCACTTTCCTTATCAACGACATATTTTTGTTAACATTAGTTAGTGGCCTCTATTCCTGTACCGGTATAGAAGGGTCCCTGTGAAGATCACATCAGGTCACTGACTGCCCCTCTCCATCTCAAGTTCACTCATTTGCTATCCCTTCCTTCTTCAGTTTGTTATGAACTTGGCATTTATAAACCTTCCTATATTTCGTGAAAATCTGCTTTACATTCAATTGTCTTTGCTTATTAAACAAATATTGACATTGGGAGCCCCTGTACACTTAAGCATTCTGGAAGGCATTGCATGTGAAACTGAATTAATTTTCCTAAGCTGTATTTGGATCATGTTACTATGTGCTCATCTAGTATATTAACGGCTTCTCTAAAATTAAGAGCAAACTGTGCTGTGTAGTTTTTATTGTCAACTTGACAAAACCTAGAATCACCTGGAAAGAGGAAACCTCAATTGAAAAACTGCCTCTATCAAATTGGCCTGTGAGAGATTTTCTTGTGTGATGATTGATGTCAGAAGGTCCAAAGCTCAGCCCACTGTGGGCAGCACCATCCTTAGGCAGATGGGCCTGGTTATATAAGAAAGCTTGCTGACTATAAACCAGAGAATAAACAAGTGAGCTGCATTCTTCCATAGTTTCTGCTTTAATTCCTGCTTGAGTTCCTGCTCTGGCTTTCCTCAAGGGTAGAATGTATCCTAAAATGTAAGCTGAAATAAGCTCTTTCAGTCCATAATTTGCTTTGGGTCAAAATGTTTTATCACAGCAACAGAAAACTAACAAGGACCCAAAAATTACTATCTGTCATTTATCTTCATTGTGTTGAAATAGCTTACCATCCTCACCCTCCATTACTCGTACCTAAAATCAATGGTTTTTAATATGCAAGGTAAAGACCTGAGAAACTACATTATTATGCCAGTGAATCCTTGAATCTGTATATATCTCAGCATTAGATTAAATAAAACTCTAATGTCTATATTATTCAAATTCATGGCATATTTAAAAGCAGTTTGGAGTGACTTGATCTTCGTATATTATAATCACTGAAAAACTACTTCAATAATTATCATGTTGGGTGTGCAAAATGTTTTGCAAACTAGTGAACCTATGTTTCCAAAAGTCTTAATTCTAAGAAAACTAGATACTGCTGTCCCACCTACATCCCCATCTCTAAAACTTGCCTAAACCAGCATCACCTGAGGAAATCTTTCCCAAGGGTTTTTTGTTGTTGTTGTTGTTTTGTTTGGTTGATTTTTTGTTTGTTAAGAAAGGGTTTTTCTGTGTAGCTCTGGCTGTCCCAGAACTTGCTGTGTAGATCAGGCTGGCCTCAAACTCAGAAATCCGCCTGCCTCTGCGTCTTGAGTTCTGGGTTAAAGTCATGTGCCACCACCATCCAGCACAAAGTTTGTCTTTGTTCCTAGTTTGCCTTTGGTGTGTTTTCCTGTTGAAAATTTTAGCACTGTCCTTAAGTGTAGCCAACCCATTTCCACACATCAAGACTGTGTTTTCTTACCTGTCTCTGTCCTGAATTACTATTTCAGTGGTAGCACACCAAACAAGCAGAAAAACTACTGTCACAACTGTTCAAGTTGGCATAAAGAGGCCTGACAAGATGGCTCAGGAGATAAGGCACTTGCCACCAAGCCTAGTCTCCTGATTTTAATCTCTGGGACCCATATGGTAGAGAGAAAGAACCTATTGCAACAAGTTGTTCTCAGACCTACACACACACACACACACACACACACACACACACACACACACACACACTAAACATAAAAATAATGATGAAAATAAAAATACCACAAGGATTCAAGAAAACATGTTGGCATAAAAATTGTCCTAGGGATAATCACCAAAAACTAACTAAAGAAATCACAGGCATCCACATTAGCCCCAGTGGAAATGAAGTGGTATGTTGCAAATAATTAGAAAAATTATTATGTGGCTCCATCACTAAGCCACTTCAGAGCTCTTAGAGTTCTGGAGCTTGCCCTGATTTTGAGCTATTTTTAGCCTTTACACCTATGAACAAGAAGCTGAGATAGCTCATGTTCATTTCATATACAAAATTAATTTCCTATGCTAGATGATTAATATAATACTCCAACTCTAAACAATATCAGCTGATTAATGAGAGTCTTAGCTCAGACTTGAAACTGCCCTGTGATAGAAATCTTATTATCATTCCTTATGGTACAACTCGGATTTTTTTTAAAGCCAGCCTGGTTAGGCATCTCTATTCCCTTCTCCTAAAGAAGCCACACAGAGATTTGCAGAACATGTGTTCAGAGTGTTTACTACGTGAACACATGCTAAGATCTGCAACAGGAAGTGCTCTATGCTGACCTTAATGTTGGAACAAGTTAAGTCAAACAGGATCCTATGTGATAATGATGGACAATCAAGGCCCCCAAAGTAAAACAATTTTCCATTCCTACTGAGGTAAATGGCAATACCTAATCTTTTTCTTCCATTTCCTTCTTTCACCTTATTCAAATTATATTTTACCTTATTTTTCTGATAAAGTACCACAATAGATTTAAATCATAGTAGACACATCCCTCCCTTGGGGAACCTGCATTCATCCAAACTAGACAGAACTTTCAGATCTGTTGTAGTTACAAAGGGGTGAGTCTGAGAATGGAAAAGTCACCACAATCTAGGATACTACTATGGCTTGGGCATTTGTGTCCTGACCCCAATTTCAATGTGGAAATATAATCACCATTGTTGGAGATAGAGGGTGATGTAGCTGTGCAGCTGGAGAACTCAGAAGAGGGATGAGTAGTATCCGTATGAAGGGCCTAAGAGACCAAAGTTCTTCCCTGTACAGGATGTGAGGCCACTACCATCTTGGAACCAGGAAATGAGCCCTAATTATACCCTAACACTTCTAGTGCCTGGATCTCAAACCACTCAGCCTATCAGCTATGGGAAATAATTTTCTGTCACTTATGAACTTAGTCTATAACAGCCTAAAAAGAGACTAAAGAGAATTTCTATACGTGCAGAATATATTCTTGGTGCATAAGTACCAGTAAAGGGAGGCTAGTAAAGGAATGTTCAGAAACCCATTTCTCCATCACCTTGTCACTGTCATTTACAATGCTAAAATATGGCTAAGTCAGTTGTGATTAAGGATATCACCTCTCTGCCAATTTAGAGAATAATAATTACACTTTACCTGGAAATTTATCCCAATATTATCAGTGATGTTTTCTCAGAAAGAACAACCTCTTCTTGTTGTAGTGATAAGGGTGTACTGAAGAAAAATCTCAAAGGCCAATTTAAAATTAAAAAAAAAAAAATCCCTTAGACCTTTCCATGGCACAGGAAGTCAAGGGCCAGTGCTCTTTTCATACTGGTGGTGCTGATTCAAAGTCTCCTGGACGGAGAGCTGGAAACTATAGCAGAGCTGGGAACAAACTGGGGGAAATTCTAGAAGAGAGAAGTGGGACTCCCATCAGACCGATGGCCCTGCAGATTTGGAAAGTAATGCCTCATGGCAAGTGATATTAGGAAATATTCCTGAAGGTCAATTGATCCTCTCGTCAGACAAGCTATTTTTGAAAGTGTTTATAAAACCCTCCATATAGTCGTCCTGGGTGGGGCTCCAATTTCCTCCTTCCTTTATCTTGGCAGGACATCCCCATAATAGGTTTCCCACAAGGAAATGCCAAATCCCAACATCACACAGTTACATTCAGAGCAAATCAACATGATTTTACATTTTCTCTTACCCATGATATCCTTATAACTGTATTCAGTAGTACCATGTATTTTTAGGCACTTGAATATATATATTATATATTATATATAAATTATAAATAATATATATATAAATATATAAATATATATATATATATATATATATAATTTTTTTCAGGGATCTGAGCTTTATTAAAGCCCCAACTGGAGAGAGTGAAGCTCGATGACCGACAACATGGTTCATTAGACGGACTTCAAATGTCACCAGAGTTCTGAGAAAGGACAGTATTTCAGGATGAAGTTTCCTTTCTGCAGTTCCTCCAAGTCAAGTGTGGGCTGTAATGATGGGAAAGGCTGAGAGGCCAAACGTGTCTCTGCCCAGGAGTAGATTGGGCCCCTTTGGTGCTAATCACAACTACTGAACAGATGTTCAGAGATGTCCATCCCTCAAATCGTCACCACTGGCAGTCATGCCTTGAAGTTCCTCTCCCACAGAAAAACAAACAGGAAACAGGGCCCGTCCAGAGCCATGCACATATAAGGTATAGGTGGCCCGAACTTAGATTCACATTCCCATCTCCAAACCCCAGATAAAGTGCTTTTTAGTGTTTAAGTCTAATCCTAGGAAGTTGCTTTGATCTTTCTTTATTAGTGTGGATTGGGGGGAAAGGCCAAGGACAACACATTTTTCTTGTGTTTCACACTGAAGTGTACTCCACACTGGGGGATCCCAATATTCTAAACGGTACTCACGCCTCTGGCTTTCTAGGTCTGTCTGCAGCGACATGAACGAAGTAAGGCATTTAGCCCCGCTCTCAGTAGCTCTGTGTCACCAGCGTGTGTGTGGAAGCACCTTCGCAAGGGGTGGGGGGGGAGGACTGTCAAGATGCTTGCTTTCTCAATTTTCCTTAAAAAATACAATCAGGGATGTGGGTTTACTCAGTGGTGGGACGCTTGTCTAGCCATGTAGGGTCCTGGGTTGGATTCTTAGCACTGAAAAACAAACACCCTCCAGACTTCAGAATGTCCATGGTATTTATTATGCTTACTGCCGTTGGGCTCCCTGACGGGAGGTATAATGATGGGCTAAAGAGGCAAGATGACCTCCTGTAGGTTTTACTCTCTAGTCCTAAAGCCCTCTAACTCCGAAGCATGGGGCATGACATCATTAGTGGTTTCAAAGCATTGACAAGTTTCAGCAGATTGGTGTAAGAGTCATGGGTAATTTTTTTTTAATGACAAATCACCATTTACTTAAATCCAAGTAAACATCATCTGCTAACTTATGTCAAAACAAGGTGTTCATACGTTCCCTGATTCCTTAAGTGAATCATGTTAAACTTAAACAATGCCTCCCAGGGACTGTACAGAGACACCTGTTTTCTTAAGCAGCATGCGCTCGCTGAGAAACCGATTCAAAGTAAATAAGAAGGATATGAAGCCATTTCATAACTTGTGCCAAGGTAAAACCCAAAAGCACCTCCTAATTTAAGCCAAACAAAACCAGAAAAATGTGACAGGTTTGTCTCCTAATGTCCTCAGTGTTGTTAATTCTAATCATCTCTAGCTGATGTCATTTGATTTTTATCTCATCTTATAAAATGTATGTTACTGAATTGATGCCAAAATCTACTTTGTGATATACTTCACTTTTTTAATATTGGAAGACATTCAGTCAGAAACTGTACTTTAAGCCCATTAGTATTTATTTTTATTTTCAGCTTATTTATTTACAGGACATTTTAGCAAATTAATATAAATCCAGAAAAGGCTAAATGTTAAGACAGGCATCTTTAACCTCTCATGTGATGTGGCTTTACTTTCAAAACAGCACCACATCTGTGCTCCTTAAGGGGCATAGTGTGCTGAGATTGTGAGCCTAACTTTCGGGAAGGAAGATCTGACCAACTCCTCGGAATCCTTCAACAGTAAAATCACTGGGAAAGTCATTCCAAACTTCTCTGTCCTAGGCTGTCCTCACACTTGAGATCCTCTTATTGTAGTCTCCTGATGCTGAGTTTACAGACAGGAACCACCATGCCCCCACCTCCCCACCCCCACCCCCTACCCCAGCATTGGTCCAATCCTTATGCTGTATCAAACGTCACATGGAAAGTGGTCCTTCGATTGCAGGCTTGTAGACAGTCTCCTCATCCTCTTTCTATTTTTGAAACAAAGTCCCATCTACCCCAGGCTGGCCTCGAATTTTCTGTGTAGCAGAGGATGGTCTTGACTTTCTGATATTCCTGATGGCACCTCCCCAAGTGCTTGGATTACAAGCCTGTGCCACCACACCCAGTTTATAAAATCCAGGGCTTTGTACAAGCTAGGCAAATCGCTCTATTAACTCAGCCACTCTCCTAGCCTCTCTGACCATCTTCCCAATGATGTTTTTTTGTGTCTGTCTCACATGGTGTTTGAAATGTGGTAGGCATGATAAAGACTAGCTAAAAGTTTTCAGCAAATGAATGAACTGATTGCTGTCTTCTTTATGCAAGGGGCTGGAGAATAAACTGAATTTTAAAATCCCACAAATAGAAAAACAGAAACAGCATTTTAGTATCATCATCTCCTAAAACTGAAAAGCATCTTCAATAATTTAGCAAATGCTATGTGCATTTTCATAGACTGGAAGCGTTCTTGCTCCTTCTGACCCTTTCAAAAAGGCAAAAGGCAAAAGGCAAAAAAAAAAAAAAAAAAAAGCAAAATAATAAACTATAAACCACAACAGGAATGTTATCCAGTCATTGGGTTGATTGGTTTTGTTTTAAAAGAACTGTTTTTGAATATACAATGTAAGTAACCAGAACACGAAAAATAGTCCTGCCCCTATCAGTTTCCCGACCTTGGTAGTATTGTTTATGTTCTGAAATGTGTCTTCAGCAATGACTCCTTTGTTTTTATTGGTAGAGAATGTGCTGTAGTAACAAAACCATAAAAGTCTGCATGAGAGGGAATCGGGAGTGTGTTAAGTTATTTAAAATAAATATCTTCACCCTCAAGTTTAGCAGTTTTCAAGACAAAGGTCTTCTATCAAAGAAAGGAGCAAGTTTTTCCTCCTCCTTCTCCACCTTTTCAACTTGACAGAGACAGCTGCATTTTCCATCCTTGGAACTCCCTGATAGGGAAGGACTTTGCTTTTGCTTTTTCTCTTGTGTTTTCCATAGTTTAGAGTTGTCTCTCTGTGGGTGGTGGTGCCAGAGATGGCATAGGACAATGGAGACTCTTTCTGAGGAATACCACAGCCAGAATGACCAGAGTCCTAATACTTGATTACATCCTATAAACACACAGCCTAATGTTTGGGAAAAGCTTCTAAGATGCCCAGTTAGGGAATAATTTTCCTTCTTATCTGCTCTCTCCTATTCCTCCCCTTTTCCCTTATGAATCTGAGTTTCCTCTGCATATCCTGCTGGCCCCAAACCTGGCAATCACCCTGCTTCAGCCTCCCAAGTGTTGGGGTCTTAAATGTCTACCACCACATCTATCTTGGGATAAAATAAGTTATCAGAAAATAAACTAACCAAAACTAGCTAATTCATTTTCTGGTAATTTTTCTTGCTGTAAATACTAGTTCTTGAATATTCATTTCTTGGGCTGTGAAAGTCAAAAGAAACAATTAGTGTAAAGAACATTATCTGAATCTGTTCGGGAGTACACACTGGTGACCCTAACACATGGAGTGTAACTGAAACCATCTGTATTTTTGCCCACTGATAAGTAATTTATTAAAGTTCTGTTTAAGTTTTAAATCATTGGCTCTCTGGGCTTCACTGTGAGTAATTTCAATTGACTTGTAGTTTAACGACCTGTAACTTTGCAGTGTTTCATGTGATCCTGATGCTGTTTATCAATCTTGTATTTTTGTGTCTTTATCTGTGTGTACATGCCATGTGTGTGCAGGTTCACTCAGAGGCCAGAAGGGGGCGTTGGGCCCTTACAGCTGACATGACAGGCAGTTGTGAGACACCTGACCTGGGCGCTAGGAACTGAACTGCGGTCCTCCAGAAAAGCAACAATGTGCTTCACCACTGAGCATCTCTCCAGTCCTGTACCTCAACACGAAAACACAAAACTTTATGTATTATGTTTTTTTATATACTTTTTCTTTCTCACTTAGAGGTTTCTTATCTTTCCTAAACTCCTCCATCTCTTCACTGTTTTTCCTGAAGATCTCTAAGTGAACGTATTGTAAAGCTTTTGGCTACCAGTTTCAACATGTGAAGGGGCTGTGGGTCTGTTTCTGATTGAACCGACCCTCCATTGTTAAAAACTCTTTGTTTTCCTCACAAGTAATATTTCTTGTAAGAGAAATTTACACTGGGATGACTAGTGATCATACCCTTTAAAGATTATGATTCTGCATTTCCTGTAAGAAGCAGTGAGGTTTTTTTTTAAGGTTCTTTTTAAAGCAAGCGGTTAAAGTACTGTGGATTACCCTGAGCCTGTCAGTATTTAGTTTTAATTTGAGGCTCTTAGGATGAGTCTATTTCAGTTTTGATCTTTGTTCTGGGATGTGATTCTCTCTGTTAAGGTGTGGCCCTCTGGGGTTTTAATGGAAAGTCCAAGATGTTCAAAGCCCTGTTAACTTGCTAGGATTTGAATGCCAAATTCCATCTGTCCAGGACCTGGATGTGTTGATCTCTCTGCAGGCTCTCTCTTCCCAAATTTGCTTTATGTGATGTTGCTGTAATCCTTCCTCCTGGTCACTGTGTAGTTCAGAAGGTACCATTACTCTGAAAGCATTAGAATCAGAGAGACCCCCCTTATGGGAGGAAGCTTTGCCTACAGTCCTCCTTCTCTCCTCTTCCAGGTGCTCTGCTGTCTGGAGCTCTAACTTTGGGGGTTCTGGGAACAGAAGGACTTTGTTCACTATCAGCTCTGGACTTCCTAGGCCACCTAGCCTCGGGGTACACTAAAAAGAGAAAACAAAAGAAGACACATGGCATTCAATTCGTTTCCCTTATTTCAAGGATCACATCCCCCTGTTTTCCAGGATGACTTTTGTTCCACTTCTACCACTCAGGCTGCTGTGTTTTATAATGTGCCCAGAGTTCCCAATGGCTAAAGGCAGGGAGGTACTCTGGTATATGTTTCTCTGTCACAACTCCAAACCATAAATGTGCATACTGAGTTATAAAGGTTTATCAGTGAGATGCTGTGAATGTGAAATTATGGCCGAAGACTATGGCTACACAGGAAGCACTTCTTAGGTATAAGCCACCATCATTAGAGAAGTGATTTTGATCTCATCAGCAGGACAGTGACAGAGAGGAAAATTATTGACAAGAAAATCATGGGACAGAAGTCTATAGCTGCTTGAACTCCTGAGAACCTGCTGTCACTTAGTCCTACCTTCGCTAGAGCTGTCTTCTTATAGCCAGATGTTGTTTCTAAAACAACCCCTCCCAAAGTTCCTGAACACAGAGCAAAAACCTCTAGGCCTGACTTGATGTAACTACCATACTAATACTCCAGCAGAGAGCAAAATGAAACAAAAACACAAGACTTAAGAAGGAAGCTTAGACGTAATTTTCTTCAGTGGAGTTGACAAAACCTATCGAAGCAGAGCATTTTAGTTGCTCCTATTCACAAGTATGGAGAAAATTGTAAATATGTACAATGTGTGACATGTCACCGTCTCATGGAGTGCTATCTGGTGTTGAGACTCTAGTTGTTCTTAAATACAACCTTGAGGAAAAAATATTGACTCATATGAAATAAAACACAGCTGTTAAAAAAATCACGAAATATTTATCAAATGCTAGTTATGAAAGTTGCTATGTAGTTTAACTAAAATAAAATTTTTTTCAGCTTTTTTTACTCATGACCCATTTTCACCCAAGATATTTATTCATGGCCCTTGGGTATGCTATACAAAAATGGGTACATAACCCAAAATGTACCTGTCAACAAATCACACGGAAATGTATTTTAAAACAATTCTTACACACACACACACACAGAGGAGGAGGGAGAAGGGGGGAGGAGAGAGAATAAAATGTAAAAGAATTAATTCAATCTTGGATGAATATTTGATACTTCAGGATGTAGAGTATCTTCATTTCTCAAAGTTGATTGAGAATTTGATTTTATTTTTATTTTGTTGATACCCAGAATGCCTCTTTGTACAAATATGTAGTAAAGACAGGCAGAGACATGTTAGAAATTGTTGGAAATTCTGCGTTAATCCCAAATCCAAATATGTTGGATGACCTTTTTTAAATGAAACTCAAGTCAGTAACTCTAATAACAATTTTTAATCAAACATTTTAACCCAAGAAATTCCAAAAATATACAAATGTGATACATGCTGAAGAATGATGGTAGGAAAATACTCAAAGTCTCTGCTGTAATCAAATCCTTATGTTTCTATAACAGCAGAAAATGTTGTAAGTACAGTAAGTAAAACACATAATGTGCGACGGTCTCAAATCTATGCCGAGGCATTTCAGATGGTGTGCTTGTGGGTTGGTATTGTCTGGCTTGAGGGCATATGGCAGTGCAAGGTGCCAGTGTTGTGTGTCTAAAACCGAGGCAGTAGTGGAGTCATGGGAAGCAACATGGGCAAGCACTGCCAGAAACACGTTGGACTAAGTATGTGTTTGATTCTGAATTCATTTTTGATAGTTGTATGTTCACAGACCATTTCCTGTTGGCAACTCTTTCCTAACTGTATTTGTTTATGCAGTGGGGTAGTGACCCAGAATTTAAGATGTTATGGCAGAAAACACTAGCTTTGCTTAAAAAAAAAAAAAAAGACTATAACATAGTGGAGCTGTAGCTACATGATTAATACTTGCATTGGATATGAAAGGCCCTGGGTTTGACTCAGTATTACAAAGGAAGAAAAGCAGGGCAGTGGTGGTGCACGCCTTTAACCCCAGCACTCGGGAGGCAGAGCCAGGCAGATCTTTGTGAGCTTGAGGCCAGCCTGGTCTACAGAGCAAGATCCAGGACAGGTGCCAAAACTACACCGAGAAACCTTGTCTTGAAAAACAAAACAAACAAATAAAAACAAACAAAAAAAAAGGAAGGAGAAGGAAAGGGAGAGGCAGAGGGAGGAGCGAGAGGAGGAGGAAGAGGAAGGGAAGGTAAAGGGAGGAGGAGGGTCTATATTCACAAGACAGTAGAAACTGAAAAGATGGCTATTATAGAAAAGATTTTTGGAAGCTCTACAAATTCAAGTAGAATTTGAAAAGTAAAAGTAGCAACTAATAGCAAAGAGGAAACCATATCCAAATATGTGGAGAAATACAACCAAATTTAAGCAACATGGAGTCCAGTTAGATTAAGTGGGGTGGTGTGTTCATGGCAGCTCATGCCATTGAATTGCTAGGTTGACTCATGTCAGGGCAGAGAGTCAAGTGTTATGGGGGGGAGTTCAATCCTGCCAATATAGCCTTTCCCAAGTCTAGAAAACAGTATTCTTTAAGAAATATGATTAACAGAAAAGGGATACTTGCTATTATAATAAAATTATATATTTTACTTGGTAATATTTCTGAAACGTTTCTTAATAAAAGGAACTATAGTCAGGCAACAGAGGAAAACGTGGGAGACATATTCTACACTTAGTGGAAGCTAAGTTACTATGAAAATAATAGAGGGATTCATTATGTTGGAATATGGAGCAAAAGTCCTTTAGTATAGCCGAGTTTTTTCTGCATGTACTCCCTTTAGGAACATGTTTCCACTCTGATGCCATCAGATAACTTAAAAAGATGTTTCATGGAAGCACACACTGAAATTGACATAAAATAGACACCTATGTTTTATATGGATCCATACAATTAATTTTAAATCCAGATCCAGCATATGAAAGAAGATGTGATATCTACCTGAGTCTGGCTTAATACATGTTTCTTAAAAAGATCTACTTGTAAACTGTTCATTCTTGCAAATATGATTTCATTTTTATTTATGACTTCATAAAGTTATATTTTGTAACATAATGTTATATACACACACACACACACACCCATATATACACAACATTATCTTTATTCATTCATCTGTTGATGGACGTCTAGGCTGGATTCATTTCTTGCTACTGTGTACATGCTTTTGGGTATATAACTTAGAGTGCTACACCTGGCTTATATGAAATCTATTTTCTTTTTTCTTTCTTCTTTTTTTTTTTTGGAACCTTTATACTGATTTTCGTAGTGGCTACACTAGTTCACA
Organism: Peromyscus maniculatus bairdii; assembly: GCF_049852395.1. Classification (NCBI taxonomy): domain Eukaryota; kingdom Metazoa; phylum Chordata; class Mammalia; order Rodentia; family Cricetidae; genus Peromyscus; species Peromyscus maniculatus. The sequence goes on from NC_134860.1 coordinate 97,374,354, forward strand.
TTCCCAACAGCCATGAAGTGGGGTTCTTCTTCTCCCCATCCTTTCCAGCGTGTTTTTTTTTTTTTTGTTTGTTTGTTTTTTTGCTTATCCATTTTATGTATCGAACTGGGTAAATTGACCTTTCACTCACTCACTTCCTCAGTCAACTTCTATGAGTTGAGTGTATGCAGGGTGCATTGATGCGGGCACGTGGCTTGTGGTGACAAACTAAAGGGGGTGTTTCTTTGTCCATGGAACCAACTTTCTAGGACCAGCTCCCAGCCCCTTCTCTCTGCTTTCTTGGGGCCACAGCCCTGCTCCACCTTATTTCTTCAGAAAGACATGCAGACTAGTCGATTATGTCTGAAATCTCAGTTTGTCTCTCTTCTCTTCCTTGTCTTTACTATTCAGTTTCCTGCAGTATGGGAGAAATTTTCCATGTGAGCCTTAGGCTTTGGAAGCTGTTGCTTTTACATAGCTACCCATTCACAGAACCAGTCTACGTCAGTCATGCCTCTTTGAGACCCAAGCCTAGGGCATTGCTGGGCATTGCAAAACATAACTAGAGATTAACTTGTTTCACTTTGAGCACACCAGTGAAGATGCTGAAGAGTAGGTTCTATCTGCAGATGTGTAAGGGTTTATTTTTATGGATATGAAATATAGTGAGCCTCACACTTTGCTGCAGTCTGCTAATTGATTGCTTGCTCTTTCTATTATCTTCCTTCTTAAAATCAAGGAATGCCATAACTCCATCATGAATGCTTACAGTTGCTTTTCCTCCATAGGAAGAACAAGTAATGTCAAAATGAATCCCAATGTTCTCCATTGTTGGAAGAAAGCTAAATTTTATTTTGAGGTGTGTGTGTGTGTGTGTGTGTGTGTGTGTGTGTGTGTATGTGTGTTGTCCTATGACACCAACTTAAGATAGACTCCAAAGCACAGGGGCTCATCCTACTTAGACTTCTACTTAGTGTTTTGGTGTATCAGTGACCCACGCGTATAGACTCAAGAAAAAGGGAGGGAATAGGGCAGGGCCCTGCAGCAGAAGAGGCAACGTAGGGCTTATGAGCTTTGCTCAGTGCTAGCTCCACATTTTGGAACCAGTTTATCTGATACCTACGAATCTAGATATCTCGTCTACCTTCTAGGCATATTTATTAAATGGGTCCACATTGTGTTCATTAACAAGATGTCAAACTTAACCTGTCCAGTGGATTTTCTATTACTACAGTAGAAGTGAAAATTTATTATGGTAAAGAGAAACCTGCCTGTAATCTTCACAAGGTTTAGAAAACATTCCCTGTCACAGTGGACATGCCAACAAAAAGATCTATCAGAAATGAAAAATTATATTTCATGTTTGTGCCTAGTTTTTAAAAGGAGGTCTACTATAAATCAAGAACAAATTCCAGAAAAAAAGAAAAAACAAACTGCTGTCTAGGTGGAACACTTGCAGTTCTTCTGAATTGTAGCTGGTGGGAGGACGTTTTAATTTCTTTTTGGCACGAGGACCTTTATTTTCACTTTTATGTCTAGCATCTATTTTTAAAAATCAGCTTGACTTGATCAAGATATTTAGTAAAGAGAATATGAATGAGGAGTTTCTGCTGGGAAGATGAATGGGTGGCTGGCAGAACTCTCCAGGCCTTATTCTCTAATTCCAGAGCTGGGGCCTGGTCTATCTGCTTGACTTCCATGTCTGAGGCCACAGGACGTGAACTAAAACTGAGGCCTGTATTACCATAACTTCTAACAGTTCCTTAGCAGAATGTAATTCTCGACGTATTTTAGAGCTGTTCAAAGTATTAATTCAGTGGAGTTAAGAATGGGAATTTTCAGACAGAATTAGGGTTTAGATATGTAAGAAGTGTAGGTACACCTGGTTATCTGAGGTTCTTTCTCTGTGAGTCACCTTTGCACCCATCCACCTACACACAGAAGCAGGTTTCCAATAGTCAACTTAACCCATCCAGCAAGGCCTGAAGAATGGTCTTACCTACCCAGAGATGGACCCTGAAATCAGCTGAGCCCAAGGGCCCCTACCTTGTCAATTTTGAAGGGGCTTAAGATAGTCAAGTCTCATTCTGGGATGATAAAGAATGTTGTAAACTCTTGGGTGGGTCAGAGGACTGAGAGAAAAAACAGCTGGAAAGATGGGAGAAGAGGAGGAGAGTGCAAAAGGAGAAGCAGATGATGTCACCGAGCATTGGTGGGGTGTGGGGTGTGTAGTTTTCCTGTGATTCCTTTTTGGTGAAAGATAAGTCCTTCCAGGGAGTGCCCATCTAATGCGCACGTTTAATTCTCTTATTCCTCTTAGATGTCTATGTGTTTTCCAGTATTAATACAATAAACCTTTGTGTTTAAATTTCATCTGCCTCAAGTGGATTGATAGTCAAGTCAAAAGTGCTAACTGAAAAATGGGAAGTTAATAAAGTGTGTTAGTCAATTTCAAGTACATTTGAATCAGTCATTCCTCAGTCGTTGTGCTCCCCCCCCCCCTTTTTCCTACTCAAGCTGTGCACATGGATGTCTCAGGCCTGCCCAGTCTTCTGCCTTCTGCCTCCAAACAAATAGAATCGGGGACAAATTCAAATGTTCCAGAAAGTCATCAAAGCTTTGTCAAACCCTTTCTGGCTTCTTCTTAATTCTGCAGGGAGAGTATTTCTGGTTTCCTTGTTGTTCTCTGTGTTTACAAGTTGCCTTACACTCATTTGAAATTGCCTTCTTTGCTTTTGTTTGCTCCAAAGAGATTGCGAGTTATTGGCTACAAAGGGCATAACATTCTACTCTATTATTTTGCAATTTCATTCTAAATAGCCCCCATGCCATGTATTTCATACCTCTGCTGCCCTACAAATATACATTAACTGTCTTTAGCACATCCTAAGAGAATCATGAAAATCCAGATTTTATAACATGCGAAGCAAATCCTTGGAAACTTTAACTTAAATAAGATCAACTTTAACTCAGATCCCCATTTCTAAATAGGTAGTGTCAGAGTTCTAGTACAAATTCTTTTATGTGTGATGTATCCAGGTGAGTGAGCACAGAGGCCCTTCCTTTTCAACAGAATGAAGTGAAGGGCTCTACTAAGATTAGATCTCCAACTCCACTTACCAATAGATGTGCTAGAGCATAAGCTTGGTTGGAAGGACATTCATTTGCAGAGAACACAACCTCCTAACTTTCCAAGGTTTCTAAAAAGTGCACTAGGAAATACATTCTATTCTATTATACAATCTACTGTGAGTCATTTAAAAAAAATCACCCCCTTCTCAAGTTACATTTGTTGAGTGATAGGTATGTTCAAAAACATTTTAAAATTCATTGACAAAGAGGTGACACCGTGTCTATGAGACATGTCCAGTAAGCCAGATGCATGCCAGAAACAGAAACGTGTAGCTATGCTCTCTACTGAGTCTCAATCTGTATATGGTGGCAGACCCTGGAGCTCCCGGTATGAGAACATTTTTGCAAATCTAAAATAAATAAGCAGAGTAGGTTTGTTGCTCACAGAAAAGCGCAGTGTGTTTACATGAGCACCCCTTCCACTTGAGCCCTCTGCCCTGAGAAGAGGAGTGAAACTCTGAGAGCCGCCAAGTTCCAGAGCTGGGAACAGACCCAGCAGCAGGGCTGTTCTTCTCCGCCCTCAACCACCTGGACACATTATCTCCAGCAGACAGAGGTTAAAAATTTACAGTTTCCCTTCTGCCCATCAGTAGGGATTTGGGGGACTTGGGAGGTTACATGTATAGTAGGAATGACAAGTTCTTTTAGTCATGACTTGTGAATGGGGTCAAGCCAGCTGATTTTTTTCTTCTTCTTGCTTTTTGTTACTTTGCCCCTATTCCTACCTTCTTACAGAACCTTTGGGATTTGTTCCAGCACATTTTCCCCTGTTAAATCTGTTACTGCCTACACTTACAATCTATCAGTTATCTGGATAGGATTCACATCTCTGGTTATTTGTCTGGTCAAGTGGCCAAAGGACCATCTAGAGGATTGACAGGTTAGGAAGGCTAATAAAAGAGAGGAAGGTGTACTGTCTCACAGGACAATGGGGAACAGGAGAGACCATGTTCACAGAGTGTCTCTCCCCAGTTACACTTGGTCCTTCCCTGATGTTGCCCTGAGATCATCCTTTCTTGTCCTTCCTAGAGTACTCTGAGTGTTGAGCATTCTACCTCTCATGTTCCATTGTCTCCTTCCAGCTTACCCCATACTCTCTGTTTTATTGCCCTAGAAAGCACACATACCTTCTGTCTGATCAGAGAACATGGGACTATTTTTTAAAATTAATTACATTAGTTCTTTGACAGTTTCATACATGTATGTGATACATTCTGATTACGCTCACCAAAACCTTCTGTTGTCTCCCTGTAATGTCTCTTAACTTCTCTCCTCCCTTTGCCATGTTCATGTCTCTTTCTTTTGTTACCCACTGAGTTTATCAGAGCGATCTGTGTGATCACAGGTGTGGGACTAGCTAGGGAAGCCATGATGGGCTATTGGCAAGTCCAGTCTTGGACAGGCCAATGCAGACAACTGTAGCTCCTGGGAGTTCATGACTGCAGTGACTATATCACACCCAGAAGAGAGCATCTCACCAACCTTTCTCCTATCTTCTGGCTCTTGAATTCTTTCTGCCACCTCTTCCACTATATTCCCTCAGCAGAATATAAATATGTGTTTAGAGCTGAGCATTCACTCTGTTACTTGCTACTTATGCCAAATTACATTCTTGGATTACTACTCACCAAAAAGCATACCTAGTCTACAAAGTTTTACATGAGGAGCCATCAAAGTTAACACAAGACCTTTCCACATCAGCCACTCCAGCTGCAGAAAACAAACAAAATCTCTCAGAGACAATCCCTCCTGCGCAGTATGGTCACCACTTGACTCTGCCTTTTCTCTTTTCGCTCTCCTCATTTTAAGTGATATCATGAAAATAACATAAAATATGTATACTATTTATGACATACCTTTGGCTTCGAGTTGCAGCAAGGTATCATAATTCACTTGTAAATACCATACCTTGAAATAGCTTAAGCAAAAAAAAAAAATATAACTTTAGCTACACACACACACACACACACACACACACACACACACACACACACACACGTTTTTCCTTGTCTGTTTTGATTTCTCCTTAAATTCATCCATATAACAGTATCATTTCACTAGAAATGTTTTTCCTCATTGCCTTTGTGATTGCCAAATTGTATGAATGACTTATCCTTGTTTTGGTGAATGTTGGATTGCATTTTTAAAATAAAAATTTGTTCTTTTAATATATTGTTGACATTATCATACCTGTAATAACCTTTTTCCCACATGGACCATTCTATTGTTTGTAATAAGAAGAACTAGCTTTCAGATGGTTGGAACTCTTGGAATGTTAAGTTTTAGTCTTTTAGAAATTCAAATAACCCTAACTTTTGAATGCAAACAAAATAGAGACTTGCAAATGTTTGTACCTCGTTATAGAAATGTAACCTTTCACCGAAGGAATTTTTCAGTGTTTGAAAAACGCTGGTGAGAGTCCAAAATGGCAAAGTCACTTTGGAAGGAGTTTGGCACTTTCTTACAAAACTAGACATGTTCTTATCATACCACCCAGCAATTCTACTCTGTAGTATTAATGCAAATAATAAAAAAAACTATGCCCATGAAGAAATGCCTGCACATGATTATTGATAAACTCGGAAGCAACTAAACATCCTTCAATAGATGAATGGACAAACAATCTGTGGTTTCTCCTGAAGATGGGACGTTTTATGTAAGAATGAAAGTAAGTGATTTATCAAGCCATCAGAATAAAGGACTTTGTTAAGTGAACAAAGTCAATCTGAAGAACATTCACACTATATGACTCTCTATAAAAATTCTAGGAAAGACAAAAACTATGGAGGCCACAAAAGATCAGCATTGCCAAGACTGATCACTAATTGCCACAAATGCACCAAACCACAATAATGCAAAATATTAGCAGTAGGAGAAACTTGGTCAGGACAGGGGATAAAGGAGACAAGAAGGAATCTTTCTGTATTTTCTGTCCAAATTTCTATGAATTTTAGACTACTATAAAATGAGCAATTCCTAATTTAAAACAAAGTCAAACAAAACTGTGGTGGTACTATGTTCCCCAAAATATTGTGTACCTTAATAAACTTATCTGGGGTCAGAGAACAGAAAAGCCACTAGATACTTAAGATAGGCAGTGATAGCACACGCCTTTAATCCTAGCATTCCAGAGGCAGAAATCCGTGAGTTCAAGGATACAACCAAGCATGGTGACTTATCACGCCTTTAATTCCAGAAAGCAAGCCTTTAGTCTCAGGGAGTGGTGGTAGAAAGCAGAAAGATATGTAAGGCGTGAAGACCAGAAGCTAGAAGAATTTGGCTGGTTAAGCATTTGGCTGGTTAAGCTTTCAGGCTTTTAGCAGCACAGTTCAGCTGAGAGCCATTCAGATATGAGGACACAGAGGCTTTCAGTCTGAGGAAACAAGACCAGCTGAGAAGTTGTCCAGGTGAGGTTAGCTGTGGCTTGTTCCAGTTCTCTGATCTTCCAGTTCACCCCAATATCTGGCTCAGGTTTGATTTCATTAATAAGGACTTTTAAGATTGATGCTACACAAAAATGAACCTACTCCTCAAATGCAACAGTAAGAAAGTCTAAACACCTTTTAAGAATACTTCTGGTTGTGGATGTAGTGATGGTTTTATGGATAAAATGATTGCTTCACATGTTTTGAGGACCTGGTTAGACCCCTCAGAACCCATGGAAAAACCTGAGTGCTGTGGCACACATCTATAACTTTAGTACTAGGAAGGGAGAGAGACAAGAGGATCCTTGGAGCTTGCTGGACAGGCAGCCTCACTGCATCAGTGAGTTTCAGGTTCAGAGAGACCCCGTCTCAAACAATAGGTTGAGAATGACTGAGGAAAGACACCTAAGGACATCTGCATCTGCACTAAGCTCCCAAAAGAAAGAAAGGAGGGGTATACTTTAAGTAACTGGCTGGCACTTAGGTAGAATGGAGGCAGAGCAAACTCCCATCATTGAAGTGAGATGGTGCCAGCCTCTTGGCTATGTACTTTCTATGCTTTGTCTCAGTGGAACCCTATAAAGTGGGTATTACATGAGGTGTTGCAGCTTAGAAAGATTAAGCAATTTGTCTCAGGCCATGGTGCCAGGAAATGGTATAGCCATGTTGCTACTGGGGAATCTGGGGTTCCCTCTTGTGAGTTCTTAATCTCGTTAATAAAATCATCGAGAAATGGACTGGAAAGAAAGCTTAAGAACAATTTTATTAGTGTTTGAGAAGGTAAACAACTGAGTAGGTAAACTGAAAAGTCCTAACAGCTTCCTGAGAGTAGAAGAGAAAGAGAAAGGCATGCCTTTTAAGTTAGTATATAGGTCACAGAAAGAGAGCTCTCCCAGAGTGTCAGGGAAAGCATGCTTAGGTTTTTTGAATTGTCTTCAAAAGAAAAAGGGAAAGAAGAAAAAGTTGTGCTCTTTTGAGTAACTCAGAAAAGCAGACAGGCTGCATGCATAAGTCTGTGTAAGTGGCTGCACCAAGGGAAGGATTGCTGGGAAGGGTAGGTACATTATCTCATTAAGGGGATAATTATTCCTCCCATCTCCTTTGCACGTCTTCAGGCAAATCAGCTTTCCTGGGAAAGGGGGACTTCTGATTGGCAGGCCCAGCCCCAGTAACTCTTAACAGAGGTATCATCAGTAATATGTAATGTTTTAATTTTTGGAACAAATCAAATAGTCATGTCTCTACGTAGGGCCACTGATAATCCATTCCTTTGAGTCCTAAGAAGGAGCAGTTGTGATGACTTCTAGTGTTACCAGGGAGCCAGGGAGTGGAGTACAAAGCAGATCATGGGGGAGCAGTCTGTCCTCAATTGCTTCCAAGACTACTAATAATCCTTGTCTAGCTACCTAACAATGCTACAACTCAAGTCTTCTCAGTGGAAGGAAAAGGAAGGAAGAAGGACAGCAGGAATGCTGTCCACTTCTGAAGATGGTACCTGGAGCAGAAGAATAGAATAAAGGGTAACTTCACTCTCCAGCAAAGAGTCCACCATGGTTATAACTATGCAGGCTTCCCCACTGGCAAAACCAATCATTCCCCTGCCTCCACTGCAGGACTTTCCTGCAAGCAGCCAGTAGCTAGAGTTTAGAGTCTCTCTTAGAGGCAGCTGAGTTCCAACATCACAGGGAAAACACGGTAGAAGGATAATTGTGTGGAAAGTCTGTGTAGATGATCTGCCATTAATATATAATACAGAAAATGCTTGCCACACTTGCAGCATCCTTTATGATCCTCTCAGGATATTTTTATTACAATTACGAGCAACAGCCCTTGGAAGATACAGCAGCAGCTCTCAATTTTCTCGATCAACTACCATATTCTTTTCTTTACTTCTGCTCTTACATTAGAAGGCAGCGGGTATGGGGGGGGGGTGTTCAGGGCTGAGATATTACCTTTGCTAATTTTGAAAGAGGAAAACCTGCAGAATCAAAAGCTCAAATAGCTCACTTTAAAAGCACTTGAGAACAAGAGAAAGTTTTATGTGATTACATTAATAGCAGTGACAAATGCACGCGAAACACTTAACCATGGTGTGTGATGCAAAGAAAACCCATTTAGGTGTCATTCATCTTTTTCACATTAGTACAATGAGTACTCTCTGCTATCTTCTCAGGCAGTGCTTGATTAGGATGCTGCATTTTTCAGAAGCCAGCTCCCTAACCTGTCCTCCTAGAGGCCTTTTTAAAGAAAAGGTTAAAACCCTAAATAGGAAACAAAATCTTTCTGAAACTCAAAATATTAAAAAAAAAAAAAAAAAGCTTTCTGAAACCCAAAATACAAAACAAGATCCCTCTCCCAATTCTACCTCTCTAAAAAAATATTTTCAGAACCACTTTGTCTTTGGAGGGATATGATTTTTATTTACCAATTGGTTATCTCTAATACTTTCTCTCCAAAGGAAATAAACTATGCAAAATGAGCTAGGAGCCCTGATAAGGGATTTCCAAGGTCAGCATCATGAAGAAGAGAAAAGAAATATGGGGTTATAAAGAAAATAGTGGCAGAGAAATGGCGGGGGGTGGGGGGGGACTGAAAAATTAGGAATGATGGCTCTGAGCAAGCTTTAAACCAGCTCCCCACGACTGCAGACTGAGAAAGCTCTGAAACTTCAACAGAATTTAGCAATGTTCTTCTGGACCAACCATCAACACAACTAAGTTTTCCAGGCGAAAGAACGTGTATGGTGTGAAAAATAAAAAAAAAAAAATAACGAGAGTCAGGCCAGCCTACATCTTATTAACTGTGGTCCTGATAATTCACTGAGCTAACCCAGCTTCCCATTAGAAAGAGCTTGGGGGCTAAGGACCCCCTTTTCTCTCTGAGTTTGCTTCTGGAGAAGCAACTGACCCAGCCTTAGAGCTAGCAGAGGCAGTTCGAGGCCACACTGGGTGGGGGGAGGCTCCTGAGGACCATTAAGCTTCTTTTCATGGGATGGCATGTGAACAGGATTCAGCCACTAATGGTGGCCCCCATCTTTCAGAGCCACACACTTTCTTCAAGCCTCTTTACGATTTTGTTCTTTGTTTTCAGTTTCCTGAGACGATCACATTATTCTGTTTCAGATCTCCCAGCACTCACCACTGTCTCGTTTTTACTGTGAAAGTGGGGAGCCTAAGGAACCCCAGAATGTTTGCTAGTGGAAGAAAGGAGGTAGTGTTTCAGCGAGGCAGACAGGAGAGCATGCAGGTAAGGGCTTTGGAGCACAGAGGTGGAGAATCAGGCCCTTCCTCCCCTGACCTGGCTCTTCCCCGACAGCTCCACAGAGGCTTGTCATGGACATGAGGTCCAGCACCCGCTCTTCTTTCTGCCTTCAAAACACACATTTTAAAGACTCCCAAAGGAATTTTATTTTATTTTTTGCAAACTCCAGTTTCTGATGTGGAAGGAAGTGTTTCCAGATATATTAAAAAAAAATTACAAGCTTTAACATCACATAAAGGAAAAGAAAACACTTAGATTTGAAGCTTTGAAAGGATATTAAATAAGAGAGTTTTGGTTATGCCAGATATGGATGCCAGTACTATAGGCAAGAACCTCATAAAACATATCAAGCCTGGGCAAAAATAAAACAGGCAGAAATAGAATATCATTTGAACCATAGCAGGTCCATAAATTCTGCTCCAAAATTTCAAGCCAACACACATACCATATTGTACAAGAGAGCCTGGAAGGAGGAAATTAGCAGTAAAGAAAAAAGCTTTTAAAAGTAACGTGCTGAAGCAGAAAAAAACAGCAAAGCTCCAAAAGTCAGAATAAGTACTTATCTGGGGAGAAACATCAACAAAGTATGTGATTTTCCTTTTTAAAGATTCTGGATTGCTGAGCCCATCTGAGACATGAGTCAATATGGGTGGGTAGGTTCAGCGTGTTGGACAAATAAGTTTTGCTTCTCACTAGGACATTTGGATACTACATAAATAGAAACCTTCTTTTCATCTTGAGAAGCATAAGGGAGTGCTTTCTCGGAGTGAATATTTTCCTCCAATCACTTGGAAAAGAGAGAGAACATTTATTTCCATGTTTCTCATATCTAGCAAACTCTACTGACCTTATCTTGAACTTGAAAACATTGTTCTAATAAACCTGCGTCTCTTTGCCATCTGCCCATGGTGTAGAAACACCAGCTCTAGCACCTCCCACTTAAACAAGGAGCTCTGGTTTTGTACAGGGAACCCCTGTCTGGTATAAGTGCCACTTTGTGAAATAAGGCACCTGCAACCAGAGGCAGCTCCCACCACCCAACAAAGTTCTCCACTAGTGCCTGAACTGTCTGTCCTCAGGACTGGTTACGGTGTGGAGCTGTATCTGGTGTTAAAACTAAAATCTCAACAAACCTAGTTCTGCAGCCTTTGACTTTACCTTTGAGTCCGGAATTATTCAGAACTAATGGCTTCCAATGTTTTGCCCTATTACCCCCAGAAGATTATGTTTACTGCTGGAAAAAGGAACTGACTATCAGGAAAGCCGGAAGTGAGGTACAGAAACTGCCTCGTTGGTTGCAGCTGTCTTTGAACGTAGTTTGAACAATTGCTGCTTCTCATTGGTCAGCTGTTTGTTGAATGCTATAGGTTACAGTCTGTTTATATATCGGGTCAGGTTGTAGAAGAGTACCATCTGTTTACACAGCAAGTTAGCTTGTAATGCATTATGTAAGGAGAAACCATAGACCAAACTTAAAACACACGGGAAGTTCCATTAGTCTTAAAAAAAAAAAACAAAAAACAAACAAACAAACAAACAAAAAACCTCTGGGTAAGACACACGGCTGCCTTGAGAGCCATGCCTTAAATCAGTGTTATTTTGCTTAGTTGATCCTACAGCTCACATCTAGGAACTCCAGAGAAGTCTTTTCTGCCTTTGTGTGAGGAGGTCCCAGAGCACAAGTGATTGTTGCCAGGCTGCTGTGTTTCTGGAACACTTGGCTTCTCTGTTCCATTTTGAGTCCCCCTAGGAAACTGACTGTGGAGACAGCTCTGGGTCACCTAGTCACTATGTCTTGTCTCCATGGCCCAAAGTTTGTAGAGGCTGCAGTGACATGCTTCTCTCTAGTCGGCTTCTTATCTACAGCGTTCAAAGTCCCGCAAAAATTGAACATAGAAATTTGCCATTCACACCCAGAGTTTTATTTGGTTACTTAAAAGGTGGCTGGGAGGAAGGCACAGAATATATGTGTGTACATGCTCCAAAGAGGAAAGGAAATGACCCCAAGTAAACTGATCAAGTGCTTGCATTTTTCAATTTATTTGTTGCTTGGCTGCCATCCGTTTTGAGTTTCTCTTATTTAGTCTGCGACCCACTGTTAGAGCTAGAACAGAGAGCATGACCCTTGGAAGGAAAAGGAATAATTAAAGGTCATTCAATAGACCGTCATTCTTTCATGTAACCTCCAAAGGAGAGGCCCTTAGCTCTCACAATGTCGCACAGTTCAATTTGGTAAAAGTAGAATTATAATTGTAACCCTAGACCACCATGCTTTCTGCTCTGCCGAGGCAAAGGCGCTGATGGTCCTTGTGAAATGCTTGCTTGTATGCTTACCCGCCAGGGTATGTAACAGGATGAACATTCACAGGCACTGGATTTCTTTAAAGGGCTGATGTTGGAAAATCTCAAGTATTTATATATAATTGGCAAATATATATTTATGTTTAATATTCAAATACATATTTAGGTGCTATATTTATATCTAATTGTTAGGTATCTTTCTCTATGACATGTTATTTTCAAAAAGTTTGCGTGGGTTTTTCTTGTGCTTTCTTTTACAACTCTTTTGTGCTTTAATAATTACTGATTGATTTAATTCATTTTGAGACAGGATCTCACATGACTAAAGTTGTCCTGGAACTCACTGTATGACCAAGGAAGGCTTTGAAATTAGGATCTACCTTCCTCTGCCTTTGAAGTGCACGCCACCACAACCAACTCTTCTGTTTTCTTGCAGGTCAAATCCCGAATATAATACAATGTCATTTGATTATTATTTCCTTAATAAATTATAAGTCCATGGATATTAACTGTTCCAAGACTGTGCAATTGAACAGAGGTGTGCCCTGGAGTGTTGGACTGTACCCTTTTGTCCCTTCCTGGAAATACTCTGGGGAAAAGTATATATAGTGTTTTACCTACTGGATGATGTCTGTCTGAAGGAGGGGCAAGATTTCTCTAGTTTGTAGCAAACACGGGATGAACAAGGGAGAAGCTCTCCTAAACAATACAGATTTTCCCGCCACTGAGTTAGATTATCAGAACTAGAAATGTTTGATTTTATGGTACTTGCTGCTTTGTGTCCAAAGAGTTTCCCCACAGTTTTTCATGCTATGATACTCAGAAAAGAAAAAATATATATATCATAAGCAGATAAGCAACAGTATTTGGAGGGTAGTTTTGTGGTAGAACAATGGTCAGCATGTATGAAGCTGTGGATTCAATCCCAGAAGGGTCTTGTTCTCCCTCTCTGTTCTTGATCCAGCTGGGATCTCCCGCTCCCCTAAGCTCTCTTTCCCTCGACCCTTGCCCTTCATTATCCCCACTCACGTCCATGTTGTTCATGTAGATCTCATCCATTTCTCTGTCATTGGGCTATCCTCATGTCTTTCTTGGGGTCCTGTTTTCTAGGTAGCCTCCCTGGGGTTGTGAATAGCAGTCTAGTCATCCTTGTTCCACATCTAGTATCCTCCTACGAGTGAGTACATACCATGTTTGTCTTTCTGAGTCTGGGTTACCTCACTCAGGATGATTTTTTCTAGATCCATCCATTTGCCTGCAAACCTCATGATGTCATTGTTTTTCTCTGCTGAGTAGTATTCCATTGTGTATATGTACCACATTTTATTTATCCATTCTTCAGTTGAAGGGCATCTAGGTTGTTTCCAGGTTCTGGCTTTTACAAACAATGCTGATATGAACATAGCTGAGCAAGTGCCCTTGAGGTATGATTGAGCATTCCTTGGGTATATGCCCAAGAGTGGTATAGCTGGATCTTGGGGGAGATTGATTCCCAATTTTCTAAGAAAGCGCCATATTGATTTCCAAAGTGGTTGTACAAGCTTGCTTTCCTACCAGCAGTGGAGGAGAGTTCCCCTAGTTCCACATCCTCTCCAGCATAAAGTGTCTTCAGTGTTTTAGATCTTAGCCATTCTGACAGGTGTAAGGTGGTATCTCAGAGTCGTTTTGATTTGCATTTCCCTGATGATTAGGGATGTTGAGCAATTCCTTAAATGTCTTTCAGCCATTTGAGTTTCCTCTGTTGAGAATTCTCTGTTTAGCTCTATAGCCCATTTCTTAATTGGACTGCTGGGCATTTCGGTGTCTAATTTCTTGGACTATTGGTAACTGAGGAGCCTTTGGTTTGGAGAGTATTTGTAATCTCACTGAAGTCCCCTGTGCTACAAGTGACTTTCTTAAGGGCTCATGTCACCTATAACATCTTTCTCTTACAGCACACCAATTAGAATCCAAACCATAGTTCAAGTGCCCTGGCTGGGGAGGCCGCAAAACAGGCAAGGCTTGTACTTTCTATCTTCGTCAGTTTTTATTTGCCTTAAGTATTTAATAAAACTCAGAAGCATAGTCACTGGACTCTAACGTGCCTTACACATGATGGTCAGAGCTGTTAGAGATATGATAGTCACATATCATATCTGGGCATATTATTGTTATTTAAAGATGTGGCAAAGAACGGTGGATTCATTCTTTTTACTTACGTCCAATTACCTATCTGTCTTCATATGACTGACGATTACCCCCATCCCAAATCATGCCTTAATGAGCCCTGGATAAAACATTCATTCCCAAGCAAAGCAATTCATGTTCAGCAGAGAGTAAGTTTAATTCCATCTGTTAAAAAGCATTTGTGACTATAAATCTGTCTTTACTTAATGGAAGCAATAAAACAACAGGCAATTTTAATTTTCTCACAAAATATCTAGGACTTCTGTTTTTATTTATTTTATTTTTTTTTTGAGAGCAGATCTATCTAGAGAGGAATTTTTTTTAAGCCAAATCCTATAAGTTATCTTTCCTCTTCTTCCCTAGAATTCGTTTTTTCTTTCTGAATTGAGGTGGCGGGGGGGGGGGGGGGGGTGAGAGGAGCCAGTGGTTTGAAGGTGTGTATTTTATCATGGCAGTAGCTCAGTTTTGAAAACTGAAATCTATTTTTATGAAACGTATTCCTTTAAACCCCTATTAAAGTCTCTTGAGAGGTTTAATTTGGGGCTGGGATTGTAGCTCAATGGTAACGTACCTACATAGAATATTTCAAGATCTTGGTTGATATTGAGAGGGAGATGGATGGGGGGGGGGCGGTGAGGGAGAATGGGAAAGAGAGAGATTTACTTTCCTAAATGTCAGAAGTCTCAGTTCTGCGTTAGAGAGTAGAGCCTGGTCACAGCATCATGAGGTTGAACCAGTTCAGTTCTCTTTACAGTGAATGCTTGCCTGCTCCCTGATGGGACAAACACAAAGTTGGCATCTTGAATGTAGCTGTTCTACTCGACAGAGCACCATAGAGAGAGTCTGAGAAGCACAGCCTTTTCCCAGACAGATGGTCTTGTCTCAGTAAAGAAAGGTCTCTGTTTCCTCATCTATAAAATGAGCAGGTAACTCCACAAAGATGTTGATGTAGCAGTGAAAGGAGTCCTGAAAGCAGCTGAGCACCGACAGCACATCTGCCAGGGGCAGTCTGAGGTCGAATGGATACTAGGCTGCAGTTTCTACATGACGGTTCCCAAGAATCCATCCCTCCACATGGCTTTGAATTTTAGTTGAGATTATCAGATGTAACTCAGAATATTCTAGCCTTGGAAGTATCAAAGACATAAAATAGGACCCATGGTTACATTTAGTCTGTCCCCAAGTCAAGCCAGACTTCCCTAGGGAGCCAGGAATCCCTACAAGGCTGATTCTTGCCACGCGGGGCACCTAGTTTCTTAGAAGCAAAGCTCAGGTCAACATCAGTTTTGTGATGTATCTGACCCTACTCATCAAGACCCAGCCTCTAGCCACACTTCATGTTAAAATTACATATGGAATTTAAAAAAAGCAATAGTAAGACTTTGCAGAAATGGCTCAGATTAGTGTTAGTTAGTCTACATCATCTGATACTTTAAGTGTTCCCGAGCACACTTTGAAGACCTGTCACCTGGGGATGGTAGAGATCATAGAGTGCTTGCTAACCTGATCCTGAAAAGCCTTCTGACTTTCAGGACCTACAGTCACTGAGACAAGGGAATTGTGGAGATAACTTCTTTTCCAGGAAAAAAAAATAATTAGCTCCACCCCAAGCCAATGATGGGCAAGGAATGGTGTCTTCCTTTTCTGCCACCTGGGTTTCAGTTTCCCAGGAGGTGTTGAACAACAGAGTACTGCAGGTTTTGGTTTTGGGTTTTTTTGAATAACATAACTCCAGAAGCTTCATTTCAGCTGATATCATTATGGACTTTGAAATCTCCTGCCTGCGTTTAGTTCCTTGATTTCTGAGTTAAGAAGTACTCAGATGATAATGACTTGCTCTGAGTGCCTGTTCTTTAACGGCGCCTGCGGAGTGGGGCTCTTACACCACTGCGTACAGAGGACATTTTCATCAAGTTGCAGTCAATTGTCTTAAAAAGCCGAAGCCAGAAAGAGCAACGTGAAAGCATTCAAATGATGGGAAGGGAATCAAGCTGTCTTGATTTCCAGTCCTCTCTATTAATTAAACCAGATAATAAAACAGAGAGCAACTGCCCTCCCTGAAATGGTGAGATGTGTGTCTTCTTTATTTTACTAATGGTCTCTGACCATCTGTCATGACTTTTCCTTCGGTTTCGTCTGTTGCAATTCTTCTTGTCTAATTAAATCTAACTTCTGGTTCCCCCTTGCCTATTGACAGCCCCAAATACATGGAAATCCCTTTTGATATGTCCTGACGGCATGGTCCCCACTCATCTTCCCTGGAAACCAGCCTCACACTAAACAAACAGCACTGTAAATAGCAGAGGCAGTATCCCTCTTGAAGTTGTTAGGTCATTAGAGCTGCCATAAGAACTATATAATAACTAAAATTTCAGACAAGAAATTGCAGTGGGTAGCCATTCCAGCTTGGATCTGGAAGTTCCAACCCCCATTGAGACTCTGGCAACTGTCACGCCTATTAGGCGGGGCAAGGGGAGGCGCCTGGAGACCCGAGAGCTGGATGGGCCAGCGCTCTCTCTGTGCGCTCTCTGTGCCGGGACGCTGAACGGTGGATTGTGCAGAGCTCCGGAGAACACCGTTGGATTGCAATACACCTTCCCCAGACCCTTCGACCTACCTTTCACTTAATTTGTGAGTTACACCATTAAATAAATATCCTTTTAACTACGTGGAGTGGCCAAAATAATTTCTCCAATAAGAAATACTTCTGGTTTAGAGAACTACACAAGGAAAAGATCAATTTAGTGACCCAGATGCCAAGCCAAAGTCAAAGCACATCCTGTCCTTGTGCTTCTCACTAGGGTATTAATATTTATCACTATGATGGACTGATAACTCATGGAGGTCAGATGTGACCAAGGATAGACTCAGTTACCTTCAGTTTGGGGCTAAACATGCGTGAAGGTGGTCACGGTACCACTAAGTCTAAAAGCAGGGCTAAATGCCAGGAGAACTTTTCACCATCTAAGTTGTAGATGGAGGCTGTGGCAGAAACCATGGATGGTGTTCCCAAACAGGAGTTCGTTACTGGTTCTCTCTGCACAGTAGATTTCTTCATTCTACAATTATTTATTGAGGAGTGGGCACTATTAGACACAGTACAAGGCATTAATGGGCAGCACCGTATCTTGTTAGGTAAATGTCGTGACTCTGGCAAGTGGATCAGACTAGTTTGTCATACACTGAATTTAAAATGACCTCTTCATCCACGGCCCCATGGAAGCCTTATGAATTACTTGAAAGTTTCTTGGAAAGCCATCCCCTTATTTAGGTATTTGACTTTGACTCTTTACCTATTTCTTTCAGTCTGTAGTTACTAGTTCCTTCATTGATACATTTCCTTTATTTTGTATCAATTCTCTTTTTAATTACAATTTCTAGGCCTATTAGTATATTATAATGATTTTCAGCTCATTGTTACATATCCTAAACTGAAAGAATATACTAAGTGAAAAAAAAAACAGGAGTAAAATAGTTATGTTAGAATGTTAATTGGATCAAAGTATTTACTCTGCCTATTTATGAATATGAGATGACATAAATGTCATATCAGAGTAGGCAATTATTTTTCATTATTCCACCTTTAACGTGAATATTCTTATCAAGGTTGAAAAATATATTAACAAATGACTATATTAAATGAGTAGGAGACCCAGGACATTGTCTAGATGTGGTTCCACATCGCCTGCATACCCTTCAGACTTAGGCTTCAGACCTATGGAAGTTGATTGTGCTTTTGATAACTGACAGCATGTCACCAGGGTGTATTGCCAAAGCACTTAGGGGAAGTCATGAGATCAACTTGTCCTCGGCATAATGGCCATTCTGAAAACAGACATGCTCAAGAGAATTAAGTTGCACTAAGAACTTATTCCAGTCATCAGTTGTGTCTCAAAACCCTATTGGTTTAAATGTAGCACTGTTTTACATTAACATGAGAAGTGCTGTCTGAATTACACTATTTAGTCTGAACCGTGCTTTCGCTATGATGTGGAGGTCCTGCTAGAGTAGACTTTCCAACCATGGTCTAGACAGAAACTTCTAAGGGCTCAAGACATATGCCAAAGCAGGAAAAATTGTTATGCCTAGAACACAAAAGATGATCAGTGAACATGCACACAGACTTGCCACATAATGCATATAAATACACAACATATACATATATAAACAACATGTAAAGTCCTAGTAGCAAATGGACATATATAAGATCCCCTTATTATTGTAAAACAAACTTTTACAAATTTGTTCAGTATTTACTAAGATGAATGGAACAGAGTTATAAGTCAGTAGTTCTCAAATTAATTTTCTTGTGTCTTCAAGCACGAACATCATGTATTTGCCACCACGTTCCTGACTGTAATAACTGGAAAGCAGGAAGAGAAGACCTCATTTCCTACTCATTCAAAATCTCCATCATAACTACCAGGCTGTGACCATAGAGAGCTTCACTCTGACCTAAGACAAATGGATTTTTAGAAGCATTGGACATGCCTCCCTGCACCACCCCTCCCCACTGTATGGACAGTTTTCAGATATGGCTAGACTCTGTAACATCAACACTGGCTCCATATTTTAGCCATTGGGCCTCACTCCCAGCATGCACTATTTCCACATGACTTAACCCTTCTGGCTCACCCCTCCCCATCTGCTGGCTAACGGCTGTTCTGTAATTTGGGACATAGAAATTGTGATTGAGAGTGATGTAGAAGCAACAGAGGACAGGAAGAAAAGTTTCTGATGTGCGTCAAACATTGCCATCCCAGAACCAGGTGGGTTACAGGGAGTGTGGCAGTACAAAAGGGAGGAATTGCAGAGGAGCAGAGGTTTTTGATATGAGCACCTGGGGGACTGTAGCACCAGGAGCCAAAACAAAAACCAGAAGAATCGTGTAAGGAGGAGAGAGATGCAGTTCTGAACATGTTCAGTTGGAGGTATCTGAGCGATACCAAAGCAGAGCTGTCTTGAATTATTTGGTTATACCCATCTGAAGTTATGAAAGAGATTGGAGCTACAGATACATATTTAGTTGTCATCAGCACAAAGATGGGAATCAAGCCATTTGTGGGTGTGGAGGGAATTGCCTAAGACTGATCTGTAGTGTAAGATGATAAGTGGGGCCCTGCTAGAGCCCCAAATAACCCAAGAGTTTTGATGGATAGGTCAAGGAGGAGGAGCTGGTAAAGCGGTCACAGAGTTGGAAGGAAACATTGGATAGTCGGAACTCAGGTTGGTGGCTCCTCCCGGAGTAGCCCCCTCCCTTCTTTGCACAGCACTTAGAGCTGCTTCTTAAAGACATCTGGAGCACCTGATACAAGGCAGCCCTTCTTTCTCTGTTGTTTGTTTTTCTTACATTTTTACAGGTATGTATTGTATGTCGAGGATGTAGTCCCTGGTGGAAGACAAACTTTCTTGAATAATTCTTCACTTTCCCAAGTGTCATTAAAAATTCTCTTCTCTGCACCAATAGTACCCTGGGCAAAAAGCAAAATGGCTTCATCTCTTGCCCCTATGCCCACCATTTTCTGAGCTAGTAGAGAATAAAGACATACCATGTGATTTTAATTGAACTGAGTTTCCTGGAACCAAGCAGCACTCCAGGCCAACAAGTATTGTATTATTATTATTGTTGTTGTTATTATTAATATTGTTATTTGCTTGATACAGAAAACTTTGTTCTTCATTCTGACAAGGATGTAGTCTACTGGGACATATCACTCAGGAAAATTTCTGTGTATTTTTAAAGAACTCTTGCTTTATAAAGGGATCTATTTTTTTTGTAAAATATTGCAAGTCAATTAGTTTATTATTCACACCACACCTACTTCCACAAAGAATTTGAGATAGCTTGCAATGAGTCACTTGAATAATTATATCTTCAAAAACAGCTCAAAAGCATCATGCAGTGAGTAAAGATGATCACTTTTTCTGAGAGTTGCACCAAGAAAAGTTGCCACAATGGAGCTTTGGATTGATTTTTGCTCTTCTCAGAGGCCACCGAGTAATGATCTCCTCCATCTCTTCTTCTTACCCTCTACCTCATCTTCATCTTCCTCCTTTTCTGCTTCTCTTCTCTCTTGTTTTTGAAAAGCTCTTAGATTTCTATGGGACTTCATTACTCATGTATCCAACTTATAGTTCACAGGCCTCATGTGTCCCAGCATAGTTATGAACATGGCTTAACACATTTATAGACTCCAAAGTCATGTCACAATGTCAAAAAGATGGACATTGCTGATAGATTGATGTCACCACACAGGCCTGTTACACATACCGGCTGAAATTCTACCAGGATTAATTATATTCTTCAGTAATGTTGTGTATTTGTTGAAAAAATGATTTGTATAGTGATGTATATTACAACCAAATAATAGTAACAACAATATCTTATATATAGATATACATACACACACACAAAACAAAAACTCATTTGCAGAAAGAATAGGTAGGCCTTTTTTGCAAAATGAGGATTATCTCCTAGGATCAGAGTATTTTATACTACATTATACTTTATTTGTAATGATCTGTGATTATTAATATATAGAAAAAAGATAATATATTTAATACCCCTCCATCTTCTTCTAGCTATTAACATATGAAAGTATGTTTGCAAGCTGGCACAAATATCTACATAAACTCTCTTGCTCAGTAGAGGATATTTTATGGTAGACACAAATTGAGAATTTTCTCACGGTGACTGATGGGATCAGCGACTGGGAATCTTTAGCCTAAGTTGATGGATTTTCAAAGTTACTCTTGTAAATGATGTTTGTTTATTGGTAGCATCTTTTACCTCTTTAGTCAATGAACTTATGTTCCAAAGCTCAGCAAATCAGAAACCAGGATAAGTGCTGAACTGCCTTTTGGTATGTAACGTTACCTTCGGCACATTCACCTGAATATCTCTGATGGAATTTTCATCTACCTAAGAGTTCTAAAATACAAAAAAGATGGTTATAGAAATTTTCCTAGATAACTTTATGTGCTTTAAAAGTATTTGTTTATGAATTTTGTGTGTGTGAGCCTGAGTGAGCATATGTGCACCATTCTAGGCAAGAGTCCTCAGAGACCAGAAAAGGGCACCAGGTCCTCTGGAAGTAGAGATACACGTGGTGATGGTTCTGAGCTACCACATGAGTGCTAAGACCTGAACTGGAGTCTTCTGCAAGAGCAATGAGCCATCTCTCTGGCCACTGGGTCACTTTCATTTCTTAATGTTGGTTAAATACAGAGAATTTGAGAATCTTTACACACTTTAAGCTTATATACATGCAAACTGGATATCATAGTTAAAATCACATACATGAAAGAAAGCTTATCTTTCCTTCATCAGCTAGCGTTTCTGAATCAGCTCTCAGTATCACTGTGGGACATCTCCCAGATCATAGATTATCTACTTGTTGACTTGACATAGATCAGGCCCCTGAGAATTTGCTGCTGACTCAAGCTCCTTGAGGGCAGAGGCTGCTTCCTGCTGATCTTTGAAGCATGTAGCACAGTTAGAGCACAACCATATCCTAGCATAAAAGATGATGGACTTCTTGCTGTCCTGTGAATCCTTCCAACCTCACCCCCATGCCCACCCATGGCCAACTCTATATCCTCATCCACCATGCACTCTTATATCCATCATTTATGGACTCACCTTTTGCAAATGCTGCTACCTTTGAATATCCAACCACTCCTTCTGTGTGGCTGGATTGAACTCATCTTTTAAATCTATACTTCTTAGTTTCTGTTATTATATCAAGTCTGGCTTAAACATTCTTCAAAATGTGGCCCGATAACAACTACTTCCATCAAGTGCTATTGTAATTAAGTTATAAAGGTGAGGCAGCAGCCAAGGCACATTATTTTATTCACCTGTATACTCTCAGGATTGTAGCTCTATGCCTGAGACTTAGGTATTCAATGAATGTCGGGTAAATAAATGTATGCAAGGTGTGGGAATACTCTCTCAAGAATCTTCTAGCATCTCTTCAGCAGCTGCATTGTCATTGTTGACATGGGGGATTGTTTAGGAAATTCCTTGTTCCTGTGTTTATAAGAACAACCATTGAACTTGCTCACAATGTTGGACACACCACTGGGTCCAGTCTTGCAGAGGTATTCACGTCATTATGCAACGGTGGCACCCTGGTTCCTCACCTTTCACAGAAGGAAGCCAAGCCAGCCTTGCTCACTTACTTTCGGCTCCTTTTTTCCATCTGCTATACCTTTGGTGGTGGGGGTGTGATGTCCTTATTTGCATTTCTTCTACACATATCAATTAAGGATGTATTGTTATATTAAAAAGGTGGCCTTGTCATTTAGCCACTCAACAGCCAGAATTCCACTAAAGGATGCCATCATCTCTTAAATCTGGAGCCAACAAATACCAAGTAGGGAATGGGTAAAGGGAAAACCCTCACAAACCGCCCTGAGAGTGCTTTTCAAGTTATAAATATGTATTGGCAAAATCCTTTGATCAAATCTCAATCTGTGCCATTCCTCATAGTAGGGAATCATCCCACTCTCTCTTAAAAAACAGATTGAGGCACACTTAGAGCCATCTGGAAGACGATGCTGGCTGATTAGGGTTCAATCTTGCTCCTTAGCGAACAGCTTACACAAAATTACACTGAATAGAGTTTCAGAATCAAGCCGCGTTTCCTTTCCCTTTTACAATATGTACTTTACAAATGCAGAGTGATCACTCTTCAGACGTTTTTCTCTTTATTTCCTAGTCCCTTTCTGACAGCAGTTCTTTTCTTTGCAGAGGAATAAGGCTTTTCTTTCATTGCCTCTATTCCCTTGATGACATGAAATGTTCAATCACAACCAATTTACAGCTAATGTTGTGCTAGTTTCTTGTGTGTGTTTCTCAGTCCTGTCACCTGTGCCAGATTGCCGGGTGCGTGCCCTAGATAAGGTTGCTACCTCAGTCAACAAGTTACATCGTGTTTCCAAATGGAAATGTTCTGAAAATTTTTCTCTTGCTACCCCCCACAACCATCACCCGTTTTTTTCTTGCCTGCATCCTCGTGTGGTTGGAATTAGTTTTTCTTTGTGTGGCTAGTGCCTCTGCTCTCTGGACATTCTGATGATAGAGGTAGCCCTGTTGTCAGCTACTTATTCGATCTGCTTGTAGAAGAGGTATCAAATTAATTCTGCAGATCACTATATATAGGTCATCAGCTGAGAAACGCAGACAGGAAAAGAACAAGGCAGGTCAGAGAGGGTGTAGGCTCTTCATCAGTTGATGGCTTTAGACAAGGCAAGGGGATGTCCAAATGCTGTGCCTCACTATCAAGTCTATCATATAATTTTTTTTCAGACTTTTCTAGTAAAAGAGCTTAATGAGCTGTGCTCGAAAGTATAGCACAACCATAGCTAGAATAACTTGGGTTTGGGTCAAAGGAAGGATCAGTAGAGTCACGTGCTAGTTGCCTTGATCGCATCCACATTGGCGAGCTAAATCATCACTCCAAAAATAAGGTGGAAGACAAGAAGGAAGAGAGATACAAAAGAAAGATGTCTAACCTCTGCCTTGCTGCCCATGCATTTGTGCAGCTGGACTCTGGTTTCCCTTCAGTCATGGGCAGCAGGAGCTGTATAGGCATGCTCGTTGTCTTTCTCCCCAAACTGACAAGCATAGCAAAAGGGTTGGTAGATTCTAGATCATAGCATGATGGTCGCATCTGGTTCTGTGATAAGATGGTGATAAGTGAGTAGGAAGCAGCGACTATAACAGGAGTTAGAGGCAGGAGTTCTGGGTTTTGTGTTCTCTGTGACAACTTCATAAACACATGACAGTGGTACCTTGAAACTCCAGTTTCTTTGGACACTTCTGTTCCTGATTTAATAGTGCAATTTTGTGTCTTGATGTTTTTAGATTTCTTTTTAGGATTTCTTTTTGTTCTTTTTCAGTGGGAATCGTATATCTACTCCTAACTCCAATATGCACGTACAAAAAACAATGTACAAAGCTGAACACAGCACCCAAAAAAAACCATGACTCTTTACTATATACTATAATCACTTCCAAAACAGAACTTCCAGCTCCTGAACACATACGCGCATGTACATGCACACACACATATTTACATAATACACATATATGTGTATATAAAGTGTTTTCAATACATATATACATCTATATTCAAAGACACATTTTTAGTCATGTAGGAAACAGATTCTTTAGTGAAGCTGCATAGATTTACAACTTTCCATAGAAAGTCACTATACTTACTATTTGTTTGCCTCAGTGTTTTCATCTGCAAAATGGGGCAAGAATTGTAGCTATCCCACAGGACCAATGTAAAGATTAAATGATTTGATGTATGCAAAATATTTAGAGCATTTCTTGGCCCATAGAAAGGCTGTACTTTCTATTATGTTATTTAATTCATAATATGTTATTATTATATCAGATTATATCATGAAAGGACATAATAAAGTAATTAAAATAATTTCTTCTTCCAACAATGGTTGGAGAAGTTGAATTTGTGAAATCCCAGTTTATATGACTTTTGAGACTTTCTGAATGAAAATACTTATTATGAACAAAAATATAGCAATGATGTATTTAGAAAGAAAACATTTTGGTGATCAGATACTCAAAACATACAACAGAAGATTAGCACAATATTTTTACATAACAACTGATTAACAAATATTTAACATTTTTCCTACATTTTTGTTGCATAATCCTCTATTGTCTCATTGTTTTATAATGGTTTTCTATCTTTTCCAATTGTGAGAACAGAAAGATTAATTCAATTTGTTCCTAGTATTCTTTCAGTAAGTACTGTAGGAGGGATTTGAATATGAAATGTCCCCATAGGAGCTATTTCAGAAAGTTATGGAACCTTTGAGTTAAGGGAAGCAGAGCCTTGCTGGGGGAAGTACGTCACTGGGGGGTGAGGTTTTATACCTTTGCCCGATTTCCTGTCTCTCTCCTCCCAGAATGCCTTTGAAATGTGATGGCCTGCTTGGTATTCTTGCCACCATGCCCTTCCTGCCCTATAGCACGGTATCCGTTCTAGAACAGTTAGCCCAAACAGGCCTCTCCTCTCCAAATTGTCTGGTTCATGATTCTTTATCACAGTGGCAGCAAATTAACTAAAACGCATCTTATGTCCTATGCCTTCATAAACTTGTTTGTTTTATAGTTGTTTTGGCTTGTGTATGTGTGCAAATGTGGTGTGTGTGTGTGTGTGTGTGTGTGTGTGTGTGTGTTTGTGCACACATGCACGTACTTGTGGGGTAGTGTATTTTCTATAGTTAAGATCATGTCGCTTACCAATAAAGAGAGTTTACTATTTCCTGTCTAAGTTGAATACTTTTAATTCCTTACACCTGTCTTATGGCACTGCCTAGAAATTTCTACACAGCAGTCATGAGAATCAAAATCTTTACTTTAGACTTTATCTTTGGGGAAAGTGCTCAGTTTTTCCTCATTCAATATGATGTAGGTACTTGGTGTTTTTGTCTTGCCCATTCTTTCTCTAATTATTCACTATTAGGTTGAGGAGGTCCTCTCCTATTTCTAGTTTGTTACATGTTTTTTTCATGGAAGGAAGTTGGATATTGTCCAATATTTTTGCTACATTTAAGAGAATCATCATACAAGTTTGGTCCTTTATTCAATTAATATGATGTATTAAATCAATTGATTTTCAGATACTTAATCAATCTTGCTTTTTTGGGGGAAATATACTTCTTTTTTATGATTCTGGTTTTGATTTTCTATTATTTGTTAAAGAAGTTTCCATATATATTCATGAGGGACATTGTCCTATAATTTTCATTTTATAATGTTTTTGGGTAATGACCTCATGACCCTCCTCTATCTTCTGAATGAATTTGGAGGGGAAAATCATCATTTCTTCTTTAAAAAATTGATAAAAATCCATCAGCAAAGCCATTTAGAGTTGGGTGTTTCTTTGAGAAAAGATATTTAATTACTAATTCAGTTACTGAATTTCTTATAGACCTGTGGTTTTTCAGCTTTTACCATTATAATAAAATATATTAGATAACCCCCCCCCCCCAACACACACACACACAGGTTGATTTGAGAATCACCATTTTGGAGATTCCAGCACCTAAACAATTGGCTGCATTGCTTTTGGCCCATGATAAGGGAGTACAACATCATGGCAAGAAGGCATACATGAAAGAAATGCATGGTGAAGCAAAACGACTCATCTCAAGGCCAGGAAGCAAAAAAGGAAGAAGACAGGTCCAGGATCCTAAGATCTGCTAGGGAGAAGAGTCCAATGATGCAGAAGTGTCCTTCTACCTTCCATGTCCCAAGATTCCACTTTCCTCTTGGTGGTGCCACTCTAGGGCCAAAGCGTAACCCATAGGCCTGTGATGAACAGTTACTAAGTTATTGGGGGAGGGAGTAAAAACACAGCATACAGCTGTTAGACCCAAAGCTAACCTGTAAGCTTCACCTGCCCAAGGATCTGGTAACCCCCTGGTGTTCTGGAATTGTAGTTGACAGTAGGCTTTCTCAGATGGCCAGCCCTCAAATCATGATATGGAGACTTATTATTAATTATGAATGCTTGGTCTTATCATATGCTTGTCCCACTTGCTCTTATAATTGAAATGAATCTGTTTCTTTTCATTTCATCTGCATTTTGCTTCAGTGCTTTTTACCTTTCTTTCATATTGTATGTCCTCCTCTGTGTCTGTCTGTCTGGCAGCTGCCTGGCCCCTGGCATCTCCCTTTCTTTCTCTCTTGTTTTCCCTTCTCTTCTGTCTCCTGAGTCTAGATTCTTTCTTCCCCCTACTTATTTTTGCTTTCTGACAGCCCTGCCTATCCCTCTAGCTATCTCTGCCTAGCTATTGGTCATTCAGCTTTTTGTTAGACCAATCAGGCACCTTAGGCAGGCAAGGCAAGCAACGCATTTTACATAATTAAACAAATGCAGCATAAACAAATATAACACATCTTTACATCATTGAACAAATGCAGCTAAATAAATGTAACACATCTTTGCCAAGTTAAACCAATATTCCACAACATTTACCCCTTTTTTGTCTAAATTAAGAGAAAGTTTTTAACTTCAACATAGTAAAATTTTACAATAAGAACAGTTATCAAGTAAGAATTACATTTACAATATCCAGTCCCTTTGCATTTGGCAAATTTACAGAAATCACTCTATTACTATTATTTATTCTATCTTGATGAGTCCAAAGCTCTGTACCTAATTTACCTTCTATCATAACCAAGGAAAACTATAACTATCTAGTCTTCAACTCCATCAAAGACCCCAGAAGAATAAAATATTACCTAAGTAAAACAAGAAGTACAGGGCAAGCAACTTCCAAAACTATAGCAATAACAGAGACATCTGACTGCCTGGAAAGTCACTGAAGTTTCCTCTGCAACATTGGGTCATCCATGTTCACCCTACAGGCCTACAGTATCTGGCAGACTTTTCTATGAACAGGAATTTTGAAGGACAGTTCTGCCTTGTCTTGGCAAAGTTCAATAATCTTTTTCCTTTGAGTCCTACTTGTCCAGTTTGTACAGCATACTGTCAGCAGTCAAAGTAAGAACAGTTTTTTGCCCAAAAGGCTAGCTTTGCCACATTGAAAGCAAACTATGCATGAAGGTTCTTCAATGCCCATCATCTTTTCTGAAGTATATTGATGCTGTCAGGAGCATACATGTTTCACTGACAATGAAAAGCCCTATGTTAACAAAATATTTTAAATGCCATATTCTGTAGGTCTTTGATGTGTTTGAAGACTACTTATCTATCTAAAATATATTTCTGTGTGATTCTTGAAAGCATAGTTAGCAGAACTACAAGTTTGATTATTATAGATGACTAACTACTTACTTGTGTTTTTTTAATTATCCTAAATAGTTTATAATAATAGCTTTCAAGGACTAGAAATTTACTTTACATTTTTTAATGAATCATGTAGGTACAATACCTTAAATAAGAGTAGAAACATATATATATATATATAATGTTGTAATAAAAATACTATTAAGAGCCGGGCGGTGGTGGCGCACGCCTTTAATCCCAGCACTCAGGAGGCAGAGGCAGGCGGATCTCTGTGAGTTCGAGGCCAGTCTGGGCTACCAAGTGAGTTCCAGGAAAGGCGCAAAGCTACACAGAGAAACCTTGTCTCAAAAAACAAAAAAACAAAAAAACAAAAAAAATAGTATTAAATTATATCAATATATAAAAATTCCAAAATAAGAGTAGAGACATATATACAGTATGTTAAAACAAATAACCTTAAATTTGCATCAATATACAAATATCCATCATAATGTAAAATATTTGAGATTAATAGTTGCTTTTAGTTTAAAGTAGATTCAATAATCTACCCTTTTATACTGTCATTCCTATATCCTCATATTTCTTTAAAGAAAACGATCCTTGAATCTAACCTCCCTTGCTTAGTTTCTTCTCTTAACATAATCAATAACACTTTGCAACCCACCTCCCTCACAAATGATGACAAACATCCATAACTCATTGAATGACCAAAAACCACCCACCCCAAATCTTGGGAATGTGGGTGTTGTGTTCTCTAGACTGCTTCCTGTTGTCTGAGTGAGACAACATCCCCCAGAAACTCTGAGAAAAGTGAGATAATGGTCAAGTCCTTGGAAAACTAATTGTAACATTTGTTGTCCAGTCTCAGAACTGTTCCCATGCAGAGGGATCAGTATATACATCACCTGTTTTGTAGTTTTTCTTGGTTTATTTCTTTATATCTGTAGCCAAGATTTTTACAAGATCTCCCTAATCAGACCAGATTTCTACTAATCTTGGAGGAATCCACGGCCTTTTGTTTCCTACAAAAACAAAAGCATAATCTCTTTCTCAGTGTAACACATGTTCTGACTTCCATTTTAAAGTTAAGACATCTCTAAAGTATCTAGGCTGGTTTAATTCAGCAGTCCCTTCTACAATCCAGGGTCTCTCAGCAGCTATTGTTAGCTCATCAGCAATCCAAAAATTCAAAGTCAACACAACACCATACAATCCAGACTCCCTATTAATTTCCCATCTTTATGTGGCTGTGGCTTTTTTCCTTTGTATTACATCACTCTCTCTTTAAAGACTTTACTTATTAAACGATTTATTTTTTCCTATGACTATCTATACCTATTTTCTTTTCTTTTTTAAGCCTATGCACATTTTTAAACACACTATAACTTGTTTAGAGTTTTTTTTCCATCTCTACCTGTGTTTACTGCATGTCTATATCCTTTTCTGACTACACCAGGCGAACTTTAAACTGCTAAGTGGCTTTGTGATGGCCGCTGGCTTCACCCTGCTCCGGTCTGTGAAAGCTGAGTTTTACATCCCAAGCCTGGTTAAGAGCTGCATCTAACTGCCCCAGCTCTAGGAAGCTGGTGCCCTGCACTGAGAGGTGTTTTTGCTTAGCTTGCTGTTTCTATTTAATATGCTGGCTGCTCAAGTGCTCACTGTCGGGCAGAGCCTCTTAAAGGAGCCTTATCCATTTTCGTTGCTGTTTTTTGTCCTTCCTTCCTTTCTCTTTCTCTTTCTTTCTTTCTTTCTTTCTTTCTTTCTTTCTTTCTTTCTTTCTTTCTTTCTTTCTTTCTTTCTTTCTTTCTTTCTTTCTTTCTTTCTTTCTTTCTTTTTTCAGCTTTCTCAGGCCCTATGTGGAAATCCTGGCTCACTGCTAGTTGTAACAGTCTTTCTTTTGGCCACCAACAAGTTCCCAAATTGTTACATGGAGATTTATTGTTAATTATGACTGATCAGCCTTAACTTATGCTCATTTCTGGCTAGCTTTTTTTTTCTTTAACTTAAATTAACTTGTTTCTCTTCATCTATGTTTTTGCCTTGTGGCTTTTTACCTTTCTTTCATTCTATATATCCTACTCCATGTCTGTCTGTCTGGCAGCTGTCTGGGCCTCTCTTTCTCCTTCATTCTCTTCTCTCTTCTCTCTCCTGAGCCTAGATTCCTCCTCCTATTTATTCTCTCTACACACCAGCCCTACCTATCCCTAGCTAATGGCTGTTCAGCTTTTTATTAGACCCATCAGGTACCTTAGGCAGGCAAGGTAAGATAACAGCACATCTTTACATAATTAAACAAATGTAGCATAAACAAATGTAACACATTTTTGCCTAGTTAAACAAATATTCCATAACAATAGTTCTTGAAAGAGAATACTTGCCCAAAGACCAGGTAACTTCCTGGGATTGTGGGAATTGTAGTTCTTGTAAAATAACAACAAAATCTCATGAGAAAGTATGGTAGTCTATGGGTTTTTACCCATATAAACTCTCCAACCAGTGTCTCAAGGCCACTTATCTGGAAAGTTTCTGAGTGAAGGTCCTGATCAAATTCCATCTTAGTCAGTATTTAAAATTTTAATAAAACCTTGCTTAAATCTGCCAAAATGGTGGAACTTGTTTTTCTGGAGAATTTCAGGATTAACATATCAAAGACATAATTCCCACTTACTCATTTCAATACTGTCATTCTATTGTGACAGGAATTTGGTACTGAGGACATTTCATGAACTCTATTCTGGTCAATTTTTATCAAAAAGGAAAAAAATTGGGCCACTTATTACTGTACACTGTATACAGTGTAAGTCCAAGTATATTTCTGACAAAAACCAATTTCTATTTGCATCATTGACTATTGAAATTTCTGGTTTTGGTTTTTTTTTTTTTTTTTTTCTGTAAGAATTTGCTGTGGGCTAGCTTCTGGTCCTACGTAATTCACAGCTAGTTTCACCTCCATTGTGTGCATACTTCCAGTTCTTTCCAGGGAGGCACAACTTGATATAGTATAAATTCCAGCATGCATACCTGTGCATCATAATGGACATAGCATGGAAAAATGGTCACTGGAATTATTCTTGGAAGCTAATCCTACCATGAAACTTTTATGACTACAACCATACATGGTAGTAGTTTAAAACCACCTACAAAAGATTCCATTAAATCCATGATGGAAATGTCTCCAATTTAATTTTAACCCAACTGGAACTCTACAATACTATGGCCACTCTAATGTCAAAAACATAAATAAGAAAGCATAATGAAAGAATAGGGCTGGAAAAGACTTTCCTATACCAGTTGAGATGAAATTATCTTGTTTCTCAAATATTATAAAAGTTCTTACTGCATGACCACAATGCTGGGCTCCTTAAGGAATCTTAGAAGGGATTCCCACAGATGAAGGACCATGAAGGTAAAGCCTAACTTGTGCCATGATGTACCAACCTTGATATAAGAAAGCCTTATCCTCCAAAATATGGGATTCTATACCCTGCTCTTGTCAGCTTTAGAATTTATAACCAATCTGTTAAATAAATCAATCTGCAAGCTTTAATTTCCCCGTCTGATATTAATAATCACTCTTGATAGTCATTGTCCCTCTCCTGCATACTTTGAATTTTAAGGTCACTAGCCTACATTTTGATATGGGCTTTAACAAAGTTCTCTCTATCTTTTATTTTTACTTTTTTTTTTGAGTCAGGTCTCACAGTGCAGCTCTGGCTGACCTAGAACTCACTCTGTAGTCCTGTCTGATCTTAAGCTCACAGAGATCCACCTGCCTTTGCCCCCTGAGTGCTGGGATTAAAGGTGTGCACCACCATGCTTGACTTAAACGTACTCTTTTTACAATTAAAGAAACCGATAACTTTCCTAGGACATACTAATAATTATCTGATATATAGGTCTTGTGCGGTTAGTATAAAAATAAATGTACACATGTCTTTTTCATTCTGAAACTTTACACAGAAACCAGTCTGTATCAGATGGAGATGTGTGAAAACTTTTGGGCTCCCTAGCAACTCATCGGACTGAATATGGCTAGCCTGCTCTCCTGCTCATCAAGACACCACTACGGTAGGAAGAACCATGGACACCTGTACACATGTACTGCAATGCTTTCCAAATTTCACTTAGCATTAGAGTCATGATGGGAGGGTTGTGCTTGAAAATGGTTTTTCATGGGACTTAAGTCCAGATATGATCCAAGTCAAGGACAGAGTTTCAGGGTCTGCTCTTCATTAAGCTTTCTGGTTGATTTTGGTGGAGGAGTTCTGGAGTTTTAGATTAAGTCCAGCACCAGGCTCTCTTAAGGAAGAAAGCTGCGTGCCAATTTGCTATTATTATCCTGGGGTATTCATATGCAAACATCAAGAGGAAAACAACTGGAAGAAAATGATCTTTATGTGACATGGCTGCTGGGGTGTCCAGGGCTTTGATTTTCTTCGTACTTCACTGAGTGGCCTTCAGATGTTTTATTACAAGGTCAGATTTTGACTAAGAAAGGGGGACAGCAGGCCACTTCAGTTGAGATTTACAAGGACAGTCAGGGCATGGGGCTGGGAGGACAAACTCACCAGTATTTCACCTTACCTACAAACAAGCATGCCAGGCAGTGACCAAAAGCGATGCATCACTTTACGAGACAACTGTGGTCAGGCATTGCAGTAGTCTGGTCAGCTTGGAATTCATCTAAAGGAACAGGACGCTCTGACGTTTGTGAGCAATTATTGAGGTCTGAGCCTATAAAAGAGATGAAAAGACATCAGCAGATGGAAACTTAATTTTGGATCTTTCCCAGTCAGGAATATTGATATTTCTCCCTAAATCCATTCATGTGTATACTATGACCAGAAAATCCTGAGTGCCCCAAACCTTAAGATGTAGTTGAAATCCAAATGTTTCGTAATCAAAGTGAATTTAGTAAGTGTAGACTCCTTGATTCCTCTCATTTTTAAAGAGTAAGGCATGGTAAAAAGAACTTCTGTAAAGGGCCCAATATTAAAAAGTTTTCGTTTTGTAAGCAATATATTCTTCATGACAACTTATGACCCTCCCACTGGCTTCTCAAAACAGCTACCGGAAACCCATGTACCAAAGAGTGTGGCTAGGTTTCAGCATCACTTAGGTGGTGGGTCCGATGAGTCCCACAGGCGTCCTTTGCAGATGCCTGCTACTGAAGATGGAAGTGGCCTACTGCTGACCTTTGGCCTTTGTCCTTTCAGGTGACTATCACAAAATGCTCAGAACCAAGAAGCTCACAGACAGTGGAGATTTATTTCTCTTCATTTCGGAGGTTGTGAAGACGTCAGCCGATTTGCTGTCGGGGAGAGCCCAGTTTTTATCCACAGAGGGCAACTTCCAGCTGTGTTTGCCTGTGGGAATAACAGGCAGACAGCTCTTGGGGATTCCTTTATAAAGCACTCACCCAATCGTGTTGCGTTGGCTCTCCCCTCCAACGTGGCACATCGGTGGCTTCAACATGGAGCACTCACTTCATGTGTACACCCTTCTGGCTTAGATCCCTGCTGTGGACAAGGTGTTTCAGTTTACGGATTAATCATTTTGTGTCCTGTGAAACTCTCTCCCGTCTCCATTATAAATGGAGTTCAGACATCCTTTTCAGATGGTCATTTGTGCTGTAATCCTAGCAAGGCACCATGTCTAACCCAGAGAGAACGCTGTGTTGTGTTTCTAGCATCTTTGGCATGCTCCAAACTATTATATAATTCTTGGTTGACTCACCCTTTACAATGTGGTAAACAGGTTGTACCACCTCGTGCTGAAGGCAGCAGGAGCAGAACAGATGGGGTGTTCTCAGTCAGTTCTTGGGGTGGGGTGGGGGAGACAGCTTGGGTTCTATATATTACTCTAAACCAACAGGTGTCAGGCCGATGCTTCAGATTACTCTAGTTATGGAATATTACTTTAACTATGTAAAGATGTGTTACAATTATTTATGTTGTAGAGTACTACTTTGACTATGTAATGGTATGTTATGTTTGTTTATGCTGCATTTGTTCAGCTAGGCAAAGATGTGCTATATTTGTTTATATTGCATTTGTTTAATTATGTAAAGATGTGTTGCTGTTTCATCTCACCTGCCTAAGGCATCTGATGGGTCTAATAAAAAGTTGAATGACCAATAGCTAGGCAGTAGCGGAATAGGCGGGGCTGGCAGGTAGAGAGAATAAACAGGAGAAGGAATCTAGGTTTGGAAGAGGAGGGAGAAGAAAATGAGGGAGACAAAAAAGGAGATGCTGGGGGCCAGCCAGTTAGGCAGCATCCAGCCAGCCAGATATGGAGTAGGACATACAGAAGGAAGAAAGGTAAAAAGCCTCAAGGCAAAACGTAGATGAAGAGAAACAGGTTAAAGTTAAAAAAAAAAAGCTAGCCAGGTTGGGCGGTGGTGGCGCACGCCTTAAATCCCAGCACTCAGGAGGCAGAGCCAGGTGGATCTCTGTGATTTCAAGGCCAGCCTGGGCTATAGAGTGAGTTCCAGGAAAGGCACCAAAGCTACAAAGAGAAACTCTGTCTTGAAAAACAAAACAAAACAAAAACCAAACAAACAGAAAAAAAAAAAAGCTAGTCAGAAATGAGCATAAACTAAGGCCAAGCATTCATAGTTAACAATAAGTCTCTGTGTCTTTATTTAGGAGCTTATTGGTGGCTCAAAAAAGAGCTTGCTACACCAGTGTATTAACAACTTGTGTTCAGGAACAGAGACATGGTAAGCTGCTTCACTACACTGTGAATGCCAATGTGCCGCGTCCTTTGTTAAATCCAATAAGTATTGCTTTAGCATCTCATTTTCTAAGGGTGAGAAGTCTAGGTCCAGTGATGTTCAGCGTTTATCTTCATTGTGCTGGGACTTATAAGGATTCCAAGATTCATGGGCTACAGGAAGTTAGAGAACAGTCCCTTTCCTCAAGTCTTACTCAAATATGAGCAACATTCAGGTTGTCCCAATATTTTTATTCATAAGGAACTTGGGAGGGCGTGTCTTCAAAAAGCTTCCAGTTTCGCAGAACACAGTCTTCCCAGAAGTTAAGGACTACTGATGAATGATCCCTGATTTATGTCACTTGCTCAAATGGATTCTATTTTTTTCTTTAGAATCAAATGAATTTCTCTGGAATCTGGTTGTTTTTCCTATCAAATTAAAAAAACACCAGCCCTGCAAATATTTTCTTTATTATGTGATCCAGGTTGATATTTTTCTTTGGCCCAGAATGTCAAGGGTTTACATTGTCTGTTCATTACAATGTTTCATTTTGTTTTAATTGAAATTGGACTGGGCAAGTCATCTCTAGTTTCGAGTCCCTACCATGTTAGTATTTCACTCTAACTAGTTTTACTCATCATCATTACTGTTCAGTCTTTGAAGGGAGACGGAAGAATGACTTTTGTTCCTTCCTGAAGAGTTTATAGTGGTAAAAACTGACATGGTGTTTTCACAGGCTACCTGACTGAATAAACTTTAAGGTGCTACGCTGTAAAGAGTTTATGTATTTATTCTAGCCTGTGGCTCTACGTTCGGTTCTTTTACTAGAAGTATCAGTACATTCTGGGAACTTGTTAATCACCCAAATTCTCTCCTTCTCCTCCCTAGATCTGCTGAAACAAGAGTTTTAAGAGTAGACCCAAAAATCTGCATTTCAGAGAGACCTCACGAGCAAGTTGGAGAACCCTTGTTCTAGAACATACTGTGCTTAGGATGTGGCAGCCCACCAGAGAAAAGTCTATCATGATTCCGATCAGTCTTTACTTCCTTTTTTTTCTTTCCATATGCTTTTCTGGGCTCTCTTGGAGTGCATACTCTGCCAAGACTTTGATTGATGCCCTCTTGTGGCTGTGAGGATTTCTAAATGTATAACGAAATCTTTGACCTACTGTTTTCTTTCTGGCTTTTTATCACTCTATCATTCTGGGAAAACTCGGTCTTAATGATCCGGCATTATTGGAAGCAATATTCATCGTCTGGTCCTCCCCACACAAGTTTTTCTTTCCTCTATTACTGTTTATCATCACTGATCTTACAGCAGGACTGGACCTGGGATAAGTTGCATGAATCACTTACCTCACAGGCAAAGCTGAAGGGGGCAAAAAAAAAATCTCAGAAACAAAAGAATACTTTAGTGAGATATTTTTAAATTAAATTTGGTATAAAATCATTCATAATGAGCTAAACAAAAATTTTAAAGTTACTGTGAGAAGGCTGGGGACGTGGCTCAGTGGTACCACACGTGCATGTATGAGGCCTTAGGTTCAACCCTCAGCACTGTCTCCCCACAACACATCCCCAGATTACGATAGCTTTGCCATGTCAAGTCATGTTGGAACTTGAGGCAAAAGAGAAAAATCAGTAGTACTAATGTTATAAAATTTATTTAAAATTTTGGTTTTTCATGTATACTGCGCATAAGTTTTTACTTTTGGAAATAAATCAATCTATTGGATTTCTTTATGTTAATTGCTATAGTTTTGGTGAGCACTTTAATTCTGTTAATGAGGCGGTGTTCTTTTTGCCAAGTCTGAAGGTTAGGGCACAAAACTTTCTCATTTGCTTCATATACCAAAACAGAGATTCACCAGGGCCTCATCCTCTTCCCTGATCTTATAAGACTTGCTAGTTCCAAGCAAGAAAATTAATATTATACAATGTCTTGACAGGCATCAAGAACGACCTGTCACCTGACCCACCAAAGCCATCTTCTTCCTTTGCATTAGCTTCTAGGGCATAATTAATACTTTGGTCAAAGAGAGAGAAAAAGCACATCTGGGTTTCAAAGATGAAAATTATGAGTCCATACATCTCCCCTATATCAGCTCAATAAGAGATGGTACTCTAGCAGAGTAAGTTTTCCAGGTAAGAGGAAGGTGTCCATGGAAAGGAGGAGCTAGGAAGAAGATGAGGGACCACTGCTTGTCTGAGGCTGGTGGTAATCTGATCATCATGTCTTTAGCAATAGCATAGCATACCACACAATCACTCTTACTCACGTACAGCCTGTCATTAGGCTCTGAATGAATCTCCAATTAGATTATACCTTTTGATTTCAGGATCTCTCTCTTTCTCTCTCTCCCCCCTTCTCTCCCCCTCTCTCCTTTGAAGAACAAGAATTAGGCAGCCATTTTAGAGTCTATACTATAATTGACCTCTTTCATAGTCTTTTTTATCCATTTCACAATACATTTGAGATGAAACAGAACTGCGATGTCATTGAATAAACCAAAGCAGCATTTGAAAAAGTTAGAGGCTGAGTTGCCTTTGTAGTGTGTTAATTGGCCATAATCTCAGCTCTCCAGAAGCTTCTAAGGCTGAGAGATGGATACCTCAAATGCAGATACAAAGAACAGCACATATAAAGTCACTTACACTACATCTACGCATCAAAACAAATTGACAGTTCAAACATGTTCTTAAGGCATAGCACTGTTTCTTTCATATATTTCCAAACCAAATGCAGCTTGTACCCACAGCCAGACTCTTGGGTCTTTGAAGATGTGAGCACTCTGTGCACAAATTCACCTTTCATGCAAAAATTCCAAAACCCAGTCTACAAACATGCCCTTCATAAATCACCAAATAGTCTCTTTGGTTGCAGTACTGCATGAATTAAAATTGCCAAGGCTCTTTTCCTTTTATAGCAGTTGACTCGGTCTCTTTTAAAGTCCTGAGAGCTGTCAGATTTCTAGAGTTTGAACTTCAATAAAGAAACTTATGATTTTCTTTGTATTTAAGGGTTTACAACAGAGAGTGTCAAGCTCTGACCTGTTTTGAAAGTCTCTTGAGCAGGTTAGGGTTTTATTATTCTAGTAACATAGCAAGATAGAGGCTCTTAAGGATAATTTTTTTCTAAGATTTTTC
Organism: Peromyscus maniculatus bairdii; assembly: GCF_049852395.1. Classification (NCBI taxonomy): domain Eukaryota; kingdom Metazoa; phylum Chordata; class Mammalia; order Rodentia; family Cricetidae; genus Peromyscus; species Peromyscus maniculatus. The sequence continues at coordinate 97,412,276 of NC_134860.1, forward strand.
AAGAGATTTCTGTTTGCCATTTATGGCTTGAGAGAAATATCTTGTGTAAATTTATGTATTGTGAAATTAACTATCATGGGAGTGTTTAACTTTTTATTTTTATATTCTAGAATGAACTGTAAGTGCATTGGTCAGAATGAGGACAGTTGGGCACAACTTTGCACCGATAAAAGTTGTTTTGCTTCTGTGGAGCTTTGTGCCATTGAGTCTGTGAGTGTGTTGCCTGGGTCACCACCAAGCAGAGGGAAACGCCACCACATGTGTGTTGACTGAATTTGTACTCAGCTGATGAACAACTGTGTGTCACTGCAAACGCTGAGAGGAGAAAGCGAGGCCCACATTAGTACATGCCCCTATCATTAACCTTAAAAGCCACTCTACACACCTTTCCAGAGGATGCTGCACAAGTGTCCCATTGGACAAGTGTCCCACCAAACCCAGTACAGTGGTCTCCAAATCTACCAGGCGCTGTAGGAAAAGTAGGAGGTGAGGGATACCCATTTTGAGGTACTTTACAGAAAACTCAGCAAAAGAGTACTAGAGTGTCTGACATAAGAAAGGGCCTACTGTGGCATTATGCACACACCCTTCAATTCTGTAAAGCCCACGAGCAGTTGGAAAGTACCCTTTAATCACATTACTGTCCTGGGCAACATGAGTCATAAGAACAAGATATCAAAATCTTTCGGATCACTTTGCACCCTAATATATATAAATAAATCATGAAGCAGCTGAGAGTAATGGGGAGTTAACAGGAATTTTTTATTCTGACTGCTTTAAAATGAGTTCCAAGCATTATCCGGGCAGAGAGGGAGAAGAAGTTAATGTGTACAGGTTTGCATGCATACACAGGTTCTGCTTGGGTCTTGTCGGCTCCTCTGTCCTCCCAGGGTTTGTCTGTGTCTGCATTACTCGCTGTGGGTGAGTCAATTCTCTTTCGGTTGGATACAATTTGCAGCCCCATTATCCAGTCGAATGGCAACAAAAAGCAACCAGAAAGATTTCCCCAGAGTTGCTGGCACAGGCAGAAGCGAAGCTGGCTGATTTTCATTTCTGTTGTCATGACATTTCCTTACTGACCTGAATCATTCTTCCTCAACGGTGTTTTCTTCTGAGAGTCTGGAAGATACAGATTTGTTCTTGTATGAAGGTACTCAAGGAAGAAGCACGAGCAGATCTGGATGCTACAGTTCTCATGAATGTTGGATGTGTACAGGATGCCCTTGGAAGCTTCCTTCAGTCTATCTTAGTATAACTGGGTTAAACTGAGTACAACAGCTGCTCAAATAGTCACTGGGTTTACTTACTTTCAAAAGAGGTATTCTTAGGTGCCATCCCAATTAAAAATAGAGAAAAATACCTATAAAGACTAAATGTGGGAGGGACACAGCACATATAACTAAGGAAAATAATGGAATATGCACACTCCTGTGATGCCTATGAGAAGACAAGGAGACACGTGTGTCTTAGAAGGCTCTCAACTCAGTTTCAGATGCCCTCTTTGTCATGTCCATGGGAGCCACACTAGGACTCACAGTAGTGGCCAGCTGTGTCTCTAAATGCATCCTGGAAAATCATTAATCAAATCTGCAATGTCTGTCCTTAGGAAGTTATTTGGCACAAAAGTCTATCCTTTTGGATGATAGATAGAAAAATTGTAGTATACATTGAACAAGCACATGAACCAATCCCTGACACCTAAATAAATAAGAAACATTAAGAATGTCACAACACCACCAGTGAGGCTACCTGGAAAACGGGACCCCAAAAAAGACACGGAGAAATGGACAAGATCTACATGAATAGCCTGGTCATGAGTGGGAACAATGAAGGGCGACAGTCGAGGGAAAGAGTGGGAGATCCTAGCTGGATCAAGAAAAGAGAGGGAGAACAAGGAATAGGAGACCATGGTAAATGAAGACCACATGGGAAGGTGAGAAGGGGAGGAAGCAGAGAGCTAGGGAGGCCCACGGAGATCCACAAAGATACCCCCTCAAAAGACTGCTGGCAATGGTCGAGAGACGGCAGGAACTGACCTACTCTGGTGATGGAATGGCCAGACACCCAAATAGTGATGCCATAAACCCCATCCAAGGACTGAGGAATCTGAAGGCAGACATCCACGGCTGGGCCCCTGGTGGAGCACTGGGAATCTAATTAGTGAGTATGAAGAGGATTTATATGAGCGAGAATTGTTGAAGCCAAGGTTGGATAAAGCACCGGGATAAATAACCAAATGAATGGAAGCACAGGATCTATGAACCAAAGGCTGAGGGGCCCCCAACTGGATCAGGCCACCTGAACGGGTGAGACAGTCAGTTGGCTTGATCTGTTTGGGAGGCAGCTGTGCATTGGTGCCAGGTCCTGGGCTCGTTGCATGAGTTGGCTGTTTGAATCCTGGCACTTATGCAGGGACACTTGGCTCGGTCTGGGAGGGGGGAATGGACCTGCCTGGACTGAGTCTACCAGGTCAACCCCGGTCCTCGGGGGAGACCTTGATCTGGAGGAGGTGGGAATGGGGGGTGGGCTGGGGGGAGGGGTGGGCGAGAGGGGGAGAACAGGGGATTCTGTGGCTATTATGTTGAACTGAATGGTGTTGTAAAATAATAATAATAATAAAAAAACCAAAAAAAAAAAAAAGTATTACTTCTGTTATAAAGCTACAAAAAAAAAAAAAAAAAAAAAAAAAAAGAATGTCACAACACTTGCTCACAAAGTAAGGGATGAGGTATGGCTTTTAGTAATAAGAAAAGAATTATATAATTATCTCTGGTAGCTCCATGGTCAAGTCATTTCATAAAATTAGCCTTTGAGGGAAGGCATTAATGGAACAACAAATGAAATCAATAATTATGATAATAATAATTTTTACATTAAGAATGCACAGAAACAACATTTTAAATTTCCTCTCATTATTTGATTCCTACCATGCCCTGCTACTGAATGGAGTTACTAAACATGTTTCCTGTGGAAATGTAGGCCAAGACAAGGGAAACCTCTGTTCATTTTTACTGTGTCCAACCTCTAAAAAAATAGACTGGTCTTTCCCAGGAGTGGTGAGGACGCATTGTTTGAGATCAGATGGTCAGTTGTGAAGCTCCTGTTCTGCTAATATTTATGAAAGACCACAGGTTCCTGTGGCTGGAAGATCTTGGAGGTAGCCTATTGTCTGAGCATACTGAAGCTTTCTCTGGGAAATCTTGGCAATGGGAAGCACATTTGCATATTTATTTATAACAACTGTCATACTTCTTTTTTTCCTTTAAAGAAAATAAGTCTTTAATTTTCTATTGAACTTGTTCGGTTGACAGAAAATTTCTTATGCAGCAGCCTCATGTTTAAAACATGAGGCAGGAGCAGACTACCAGCACTGTATGGAAATCGTTTGGAAGAAAGCTCTTTTTTGGTTTGAGTCATTTACATTGGAAACACAAACATGATCTTATTGAAAGAAGTGCTGTAGGAACTGGATGACTAAAATAATTTTTAAGCTTCACCTCTTTGGAGTCCAGAGAATGTGGTAGGAAATTGAAATAGGCGCATGGTGATAATTTTAGAAATGGGCTTGCAACCCAGTTGTGACAACATTTTTCATAGCATCTTCTGGTGTGATGTATTTTCTAATACTAGAGAATACTAGAAAGCTCGTCTTAGTGAAATTCAGTCTACAATATCTGCATGACTGTAGTAGCTCATATGCATACACACACGTGTAGTATATATGTGCATGTCTATGTGCATTTGCGTTTAGCCCTCTCTCACGTCTTTCCACAATTAGTACTTTGAAGCTTTGAAATCTGTTAGGTCAGAAATCACACAGTGAAACCAGCAAGTCCTCTTAACCCAATTCATTTTTGGAGAAATTTGAATGTTTCTTACCGTCCCTGTGCCGTTCCCCAAGGTTGTTTTGAGCTGACAGAGAAACTTTGTGTTTTTAAACTAGCCTGAAAAAACACATTTCAAAAGTGAGCTGATATCTTCATTTAAAACCATATCCTCCCAAATGGACTTAATATTTGTGAATAGGTCCTGAAGAGAACTCTCTGGGAGAAGAAGTTAAAAAAAAACAAAACAAAAAAAAAAAAAAAAAACAGACAATGCTTTGCTGTCAATTTGTGCTCTGGTTGCAGACAGGGGAATTTCAGTTTTTGTGTGCTTTTCCTCTGCCACGTACTAAACTAGTCTAAAGCTATTTTGTAGACAGTATAGCAAATGCATTACGTGTCCTTAGCCTGTCTGTGTAAATGCCTTTCTTTCCTTCTGAATCGATCAAGTGTCTTATTGAGTACCCTCTGTTGCTAAGCACTGAGTAAAGTACTCAGGATTATACAGAGAGGTCCAGGACTTGATGCTCCATTTCAGTTCGCAATACAGTTAACAAGACCGAATTAATGGAAGCTTAAGAAGCAATGTATTGCTTGGTATGATCTAAGTTGTCAGAACAATGAGGAGATGTGTTAGGGCTGAGTTAAGGAAGCATCAGTGAATGAAGTAGCCTACTGAAGGACGGCCTAGTGAAGGATGTTCTAAATAGGCAGTCACCAAAGGACGGATTTCTTTAAGGAGACAATAACATTTGGCCAAGGAATCCCAAACTGGGAAGCAGTGAAAAGCCTATTTCCCTGTTATTCCATATTATAAACATGAATGACAAGTGAAACATTTCACTCTAGACTAATTGTATTAGCCATGCAGTTTCCTTCCAGAGCAATGTGCTATTCTAGATATAAAAATGGTCACGGGAAAACCAATTTTTCTTCAGCTTCTCACTTTTCCTGAAATGTAAGTGCATCTGTTTTTTAATGATAAGGAAGCTGGTAGGCTAACTGTATTAAACTTTGTTGCTGTAGTCCAGTCTGACCTCAAATTCACTATATAGCCTAAGCCCTGGACTCATGATGCTCCTGCTTCTGCTTCCCAAATGCTGGGGTTACAGTTGTGCCAGCAAACGCCATCCCCACCTTCTAAATGGTTTTTAATGTCATTAAGCGAGACATTAAGTGAGAATTCCAGCATGTAATCTTAACTAAACAGATTAACTAAACAAAACAGACTTGATATTTGGTAATTTACTGCACCAAAAATTTAATTCCATGATGAAAAAGGAAATGTATATGCATATTGTTAATTATGTCAAAATAAACTACTTTAAAGCTACCTTAAGCTTCTTAGGTATCTAAGGATGCAAGCAGGGACTTACAATGTAGCTTAAATGTAGCGTCATAAGGTCCATCGTGTACTCACATGCCTATGTGTTAGCACAACCTTGGTTTAGTAAAACCGCAGTAATTTTCCTTTGGCCAGAAACCAGACTTTTGTGTAGGAACTACTCCTACACAAGGAAAAAGCCTGGCTTCCTAGAGCTTTATTAGGATTGTCATTTCCATGAAATGTCACCAAGACTAGCATATTGTCACACCATTTTGAAGAGCACGAGGAGCACAGAGATCACCCCCCCACCCCGCCCAGCTCTGTCACATTACGGTGAGGACTGTAAAAAGTGGCTCTGCTTGCCTGAATACTCTGACTATCCTGGGTCCCTTTCTGAACCTCATTTCTGTAGGTATCCTGGGGTACTCACACTTGCTGTGCTTTGGGATCCTGCCAAGTAGTTCAGGACGTCGGGGTCTCGGAGCCTTCTATGCCTCTGCAGGTAAATGAGGACACCGACTTTGATACAGACCACAGAGCTTCCAGGATGTCAACACACGAGAAAGCTGCTTGGACAAATGGATGCCTGAAAGGGACCCTGGTCAACGTAAGCCAGGTTAAGAGCCAACTTCATTCTATTTTCATGGGAAATTCAATCCCTTGATTAAAGTTTAGGATTTAAAAAGTCTTAGTAAATGTAGATATGGGTAAATATTATATGAAACTTGCAAGCTACTGTTCTACCTTTAGAGACAGGCTTATATTCATGTAGCAGACTACATGAAACCCCATAATAAGAGTTTTCCATGCAAAATATAACACACGAGTTCATCTTAGTTCTGAAGCACAAACTTAAACAGTGAAGTAAATTAGACTCAGATGTTTCGAAGTAAAAGTTAAGTTTTCTGCTTGTTAATGAAGATAGAATACATGTTTTAGCTATTGGGGCCAATATTTCTTTCCCTTATGTCAAATTAGACTCTTTTACCAGGTTTATTATTGAGTAGCCCTGGAGAGCAATTTTTTTTAAAAAACCTAAAGCTTTTTCTGTGTAGAGTCGATCATCATCTTATCCTAGAGGGAAGGAGAAATTTGGTCATGTTCATGTAGTGTAGAAGAGTACTGTCTGATTATAATAACTAACTGAATAACTAACTTTGGAAAACAGCACTAAAGTTGGCTTGTCATCTGTGAGTCAGGCTCAGGCCAGACCATACCTCTAAAGGTAGACATTGTGGTTTCTTCTAAATGCTTTGGATCATCCACTGTCCATCTTCCCAGGAAGAGGTGGATCTTGGGACTGCAAGTGAGAACTTGTTTTAGTCTTTGTTTTGGAAAAGGACGAAGTGTCCTCTGTATCTGAAACCTCACAGGATCTAAGAGAAGATGTTCTAGAGGAGGCACCTGCTGAACAGATCGGTTGGCTATCCTTTCATGGGTGGCATCAGGCCAGGAGAAAGACAGAAAGTGTCATTTAGCAGCTCCTTGAATGATGCTGTCCTGGCCTTAGCGCTGATGTCTCTATGGTGTAACTTGTGATTTTTTTTCCCCCTAGAGAGTTCCTTTTTGTTTCCATAAATTGTCAATAAATATGATAAGAAACCACCACCTGTAATTCCTTTGGGGGAAAGAGATGTATCAACTCAGAGGCCAAGGTCTAGTTGTCCTGGGAGCCACCAGGGTAGGACAGCTGTGACATTTCCAGAACTCATTTCCCTGGGCTCTTCAGCATAGATGCAGCAAAGTGTCAGGGAGATGCGCCCATGCATGAAGCAGAAAAAGAGGAACCTGAGCAAATGTGTGAAAGCTCCTTTGTCTCACCTCAGAAATATACCAACGACACTTTGAAGTTGACTGATTTGTGTAAAGTAAGTAGGTAGGACGCAAGGTATTATTTTCAGAACTTTAAAGGAAAATGTGACCTTATTTTACAGTCATGTGTATCTGAGGCTTGAACATTTAATTACATATTTTTGTAAGAAGTACCAGAGACTGTTCATTTCATCCTGGTGAGCATAGTACATCATCACTTGACAGATCATTTCCCAGAATATCATGAATGAGTTCCTTACAGAAGTGTAAGGAGACTACCTACCAGTAGACCTTGCCTGCAGAAAGTAGACAATGGCCATGTTCTGTGACCTGATTAGTTTGTATAAGAAACCTAGAAACTTCAAAGAGAAAGAGATTTTAGTTACTGCCTACCTCTTGGGGTAGAACATGAAGAGTAGACTAAGTTTTGCAAGAAAGATAACAAAGGTTTGCAAAAGAAATACATCAAGAGCAATGTGATGGAGGTAATTCTTGGACGGTACCAGATGGAGGCTGCTTTTAATGAAGAAGAAGTGCCTAAGATCAGATTTCCCTTTGGGTCCAGCTACTCTGCTACATGCTTGAGTTTTGGGGCAAGGCATGGGTGTAGTTGACTCTGGTTGAAATATGAGGGCTCATTTCAGGATGGATATGGTTTGGGGACATGGTGTTTTTCATAATAATATTGTGTGAGTGCAGAGTACAGAGAAGCTCCAAGACTAAGTTTCTTCTCCCAAGGGACTCAGTAAGCCTTTAGCTTTTGCAACTTAACATTTCAACAAAGAGTCTGTATGTGTGTGGGAGGAGGATGTTTGCCAGGGTCTCAAGAGTGAGATCCTGGACTTTCCACTGAGTCACATGGATGTTTATTGGAAATATTAAAGCATATAGCTGCTTTGTACTGCTGTGTTCATGAAATGGGGCACAAAACCTTCACATTTGTAAACCTAAAGGGAAAACACAATGTTAAATTGTGTAGGACAGCCTCTAATCATGTGATGATTTCTTCCTTATGTTTATTAATTTAAATAAGAGGTTCAGGGAGCCTCAGACTAGCAGAAGCCCTGGAACCTTTAAAAAAAAGGAGGGGGGCATTTCTTGGGATCCTGTGAAATCTTGCACTGCTGAGTAGAAACAAACTCCTAAATCTTCCATTGAAAATACTTTTGGGGAACGTATTAAAAAAAAAAACACGATATGAATTCTAGTTAATTTAGCAACTCGTGACTTCTTATTTTATATTTAATTCAATGTATTTGGTAAATTATATGTCTTCATAAATGATAAGGCACTGTCACATCTAATGTGTTATTAATGCCTCACAACACCGATGGATAGAGTTTGACTCCTTGACCTGTTTAATATATGAGGACACCAAGAGTCATAGGGATTAAATGATATCCCTATAAATGATCATAAAATGGACTAAATTTAAATAACAGATATTTAAAATGGCAACTTTGCAGTGGAGAAAACTGCCAAACACTACCTTAATCGAGTGATCAAGGTCAACATCACCAATGAGGAAACAGATTAACATTATGTACCTCCTGATACCGTGCAATAAAATCAGTTCTGTAGGATTGCTGCCAAAAATACATGACCCTAATTAAAGGCATTCTATTAAAGATTGTCTAGAAATACACAGAGTATCAAGGCCATATAAGACAAAAATACTAAGACCTCTCACAGTGGCTGAAGAGTTGGCTCAGCAGTTAAGAGTGAGTTTTGCTCTTACAGGGTATCTTGTGTCTTCTTCTGGCCCCTGAAGGCACACACATGGCATATATGTAAACACACACACACACACACACACACACACACACACACATATGTAAATATAAATAAATCCTAAAACCAAACAGGAACTGTTGGGTATTAGGAGACAGAAATCATGGTGGTTAAACTCAGTTTGAGAACAAAATTCTGTTCTCTGGAAGGACATTGGCAAGACATGTAATAAACTTAAAATAGGTTCATCGGTGAGTGTCCTGGTTAGTTTTTTGTCAGCTTGGTACAATCTAAGGCCATCTGGAAAGAGGAAAGCCCAGTTGGAAAAAGTGAGTGTCAGACTGGCCTCTAGGCAAGACAATGGCAAACCGAATTGGTTGACAATGATGTGGGAGGGTCTAGGCCACTCTGGGCAGTGTCACCCCTGGTTAGGTGGTCCTGAACTGTATGTCAGCAAGATGAGTAAGTTATGAGGAACAAGCCAGCAAGCAGCGTTCCTCCATGTCCTCCTTTGCTTCAGTTTCTGTGTCCAGGTTCCTGTGGCCCTGTTTTCCCTTCATGATGGACTGTGATGGGAATGTGTAAGACACAGGCTTTTCTCCTCCAGGTGCTTCTGGTGATCGTGTTTTATCACAGCCATGGAAAGCACACCAAGATGATCAGGCAACAGTGTTCTCACCGGAAGATGTTAACATTTGGCAGAACTGTGAGAAAGATGTACAGGGGAGGCATAGATGTACACTCTTGCTACATTTTTGTACAAATGATCATACTTAAAAATGAGAGACAAAATAAATAATATTTTTTCTTCTAACAGAGACAGCTATTCTCCTCAATGACAATTTATATACACTTCAAAATTGAGTGATTAATCTGCAGTAATAAGGCATTATTTATTTAGATAAAAGATCTGTTATACATAATTATACTACTGATGCTCCTTCTGGGTTCTCTCATGTTCCACCTTAGCATTCCAGGGAGGTAAGGACTCCTGGCCTTGGATTTGGAGAGATCAGATTTTAAATTTCAGTTCTCCCAGCTTCCACCCAGATTATCACCAAGTTCCCTATCTGAAAATAGTGAGAAATAAAGGTGTATGGATTTTGGGGGGATGGAAGGCATCAATGTACTAACCCCTCTGTACAGTGCTAGGTCCAGATTTCAGGTTTCTGTCTATCATCTTGTCTAATTAAAAATGAGAGAGGCCTGTGAGGTGCTCATTGAGTCACAGGCCTGGATACCAGTGTTGAGTCCCCAGAACCCACATAAAGGTCGATGAAGAGAAAAGACTCACCAAAGGTGTCTTCTCACCTCTACCCACATGCTGTGGCATGAGCACCCTGCCCCCATCTCCCAATTTACACATACACACAGCTATACATTTGTAAAGGAAAACGTCCAAAAACAAGGTGAGGAAAGTGCCCCTGTGGACAAGTTCTCCCTTTTGTCAAATGACCGTTGGACAGATAATTTAAGCAATTTAAGTGGACACCTTCACTCAGAAACTGCTTAGAAGATCCACATTACTGGTTCATCAGGAAAAGGGCATTATATGCACAAATCCCCCAGGGGTATTTGGAAAACGGTAAGTGACTTACAGCTATACGCTAGCCATGGAAAGCATCTCAGCTGTCACCACCACATCTGGAGTCAGTTGTGGACTGTCCCTAGAAGAGGAAGGGGGGGGGGGAAGAGGCTCTGCCCAGAGCCCCACCACCCCCATAATAGGCAGCAGAAAGGAAACCAGGATTGCAAGCAGGGTCCAGGGAGGCCTGCCCTGAGTGGGTGGAGAAGGTTTTAAATACTTGGAAAGTCTCTTCAAAGAACAATTAAAAACAAGCTCCCGTGGTGGGAGGCGGAACTGCTGCTCAGCTCCTGCTTACTTTCCCCAGGGTGAAATTCCCAGGCTTCTGGAGCTGGTGGGGCACCCTTGGCTGTACACACCACTGCTGCGTGTTCCTTCTCCCTCCGCTGCGGCTCAGAGTCCTGCTTGGGAGCACACAGGGTGAAGAACAGCAGGCCCTCCTGAAGCTGAAAACGATTTCCAGTCAGCAGGTGGGGGTTGGAGGTTTGGGAAAACAGCAGGCTGAAGTTCATTGTGTGGACAACTCTTGGCCATAGGTGCTAGTCATTCCCAATGTTGTCCTGCTGAGCTCCCGAGGGCTTATTGCAGATCAGTTAATAAACAAACACACGCCAAGTTGCGTCCTGGGGATAAATGATGAGGTCCTGTGACTGTGGGGTTAGATGTGAGAGGTGAGAAGGGAGTTGCAGTCGAGGACTTAGTATAATAAGCTAAATTCCAGGATACTCCCGTACTTGGCCAGAAGATCCAAGATAAGTCCATGAACCATGCACAAGTTTTCAGGCATTAAATTAATACATTTAAAGAATTATTGTGAACCAAGGACAGCGAATAATCTTACAGAGAAGCCAGTGTTCTTTAAGATGATGTGAAAAGATGTAATGAATATTTTGGAGAACTGATATGATCTATAAAATAACTTCAATATGTTTTGAATAGTTCAATAATACGATCCCAAATAACCATTTATTTGATCATCTCCCATACACATTTTATGTGTCTTCTGTGTGCCAGAACTGCACACAAGCCAGGATTTAAGTAGTTTATGGTAAATGTTTTTTCATGACTTCATACTTTTCCCTTTCATAAGAAAGCTTCTTACAATATGAGCACCAAGAGAGCTCTTTCCCAACCCAAGTTCCAATCCTTTTAAGCCAAGTGACAGTTCTGTGCACACACAGACACAATCTTAGTGAGGTTCAGTGGTAGAGGCCAATTCCCTGAATGTATGAGTAGTAACCAAGAGTGGGTTGCAATCTTTGTCTGCACTGAGCAGTAAAAATGGAGGCTGTGCATCCCCAGAGTCTAGATGAAGCAGAAGGATGCTCATTTCTCACTGTGAGGTCAATTCCAGTGAGAACCTGTGAAGAGCAGACAGCGTCAAAGAACAAGAACCATGATAATCCCATTCAATCCATTAACATACAAGTCCAAATCGTCTGATGAAAAAAAATATCCCAGCTAAGAAAAGCTGTAAATGAAAGAGAAGATTGAGGGAAGTGATAGTTGAGAAAAAGAAAATAGAAGCTAAAAGTGAGAAGGAAAAGTAAATGCCATGGAAGGAAGATGAAGCCCCCTCCCTTTCCCACTTTACCTCACCCAAGTGTGACTTGGTGGTGTTTGTGCTATAAGATGACCTCTTTTAAGGATCACACCCTCTAATTCCTGACCCAGCAAACAAAGCTTTGGTTCTTAGGATCAGGCTCCCCACTACCCTCTGTGTGTGTGTGTGTGTGTGTGTGTGTGTGTGTGTGTGTGTGTGTGTGCGTTGTATGCACATGAGTGTATGCTGAGTCCAGAGGAAGACACCCAAAGTGTCTTTAACTCTGTCCCTATTGTTGCCTTGAGACCAGGTCTCTTACTGATCCAGAAGCTTGCCCTTTTGGCTATGCTATTGGGCCGGGGAGTTCTCGGGGTCAGTTCCATCTCCAACGGTGGGGACACATGGGATATAACTTATACATAGCTTTGTTACATGCTGCTAGGGATTTGTAACTCAGGTCACGTTGCTTGCATGGTAAGAGCTCTTACCCATCAAGCCATCTTTCATGCTCCAGTGCTTGTTTCTCATGAGTTCTCAGGGGCATTTAATATTGTACTTCCCTAAACTTACCTGTCTGGGTTTTCAGTTTCTCACAGTAGATTTATACACACATGCTTCATTGTTAATGCTGAGGGCCCTATATTCCCTTCCCCTGCTCACTGTACCCTCCCAGAGACACCTACCTCCTTCTCGCCCTCATCTAAGCCATAGACGTACCTAGCTCTTCCAAATGTAACTCTCCAGGTCAGGCTCTTCTATACAGTGAAGAAAACCCAACATATTTGCAAATGAACCCTTCTTTTCCCACACAAACAGAAATCTTCCTCTCGTCTTGCTTATTTTGATGACTAGCTCCCTGAAACCACCACCCAGGAACTCAGGTTGAACCTTGGGCTTTGTAGACCCACCCCTCTCTCCTTCATTGATCACAGCCAAACTTTAATATCTCCCAAATCTCACTTTTCAGCTCCACCTTCACTTGTGTCTCAGTTTAGATCCTGTTTATTGTCTTAATTTGGAATTAAAAGAATAGTTTCCCATGTAACTTTTCTACCATCATTCTTATATACTGATAATTGATTATCCACACTTCACTCTGGGTGACTATTTAAAAATTCAAAACTAATCTAATTACTTCTACACTTAAATGCCCATTGTTGGTAACCCATTGTTTAATGGCTCTCTGATGAGTTTGCATGCCACAGCATACCTGATGTGACCCACATTCTACAGACTTCCACCCTCGCCTCTGCCTGTCCTAGGTAAAAGCTCATCAAGTGAACAGTTCAAGCGTAAGGTCATACAGGCTTTCACCATATCTCAGAAGATGGCCTCAGATGGCCATGAGTAATTAGGCTTCATATTTCATTTTCCACCACCAGCATACAATGTGATTTATATGTTGTGCTGACTGGTGTCATTATTGGCTGTTCTTTTGATAGCCTCCAACCTTATTTGTGCCAGCTGTTGAGGTTCCGTGTGTTGATCTCATATCACATCTGATACTTGCTCCCATGAGCAAAGAAGCCTGCTTCATGTTCTAACAAAATGGAAACATTTAACATCACATTTCCAGGATCTGAGGGTCTCTAGCAATAGCACATGTCATTAATTCCAGTCTTTGATGATCCAAGAAATATGGAAAATTTCCATCTCTTCCTTTGCAGGCTTTACAATTCTGCCAAGTTTGAAGCTCATCAGGATATTTACAGGCTAAATTTTGAGCTGTAGAGAAAAATAAGTCTTCACATCTTCAGCTAGGAGCTTTATCAAGAGCATTCAAATATGGCAGTGTGGTGAGCAAGGCAAAACACTGTACCCCACTTCAAGCTTTTCCAGGAGCAAGGGGTATTGATCAGGGACATATTTCTAAGTCTGCTTGGGACTCAGTTTCCTGATGTGCTAAACGAAATCCTTGGCAGATGACTAAACATACTTCCAGCACAAAAGCAAATAGACACAAATGATTATTTTACAGCTGGGTGACCATAGGATGTTTCCTTTGTGTATCAGAGATGAAGCTAAGGTAGCTTTTGTACTTTTTAAAATGAAGACATTTTACTTTGTTGCCCACAAATGAAGTTATGGACATTTTAGAATAGTTATTGGAAAAGAAATCAGGACTTTTCTCACCGATGAACCTTGCTGATTAATCCCATTTCCCAAGTGCTGACCATCTACCAAAGATATAGAGAGGGAGCTTTCTGCCTGCTTCAAACAGATTTTGGTGGGAAAAACAGAATGTGAAATTACTTGTGACTCTGAAGTGTGTGTGTAAGGAATAACAGCTTGAAACTTGTAACCAGCTAGTGTCTGGCCCCTAGGAGGGCAGAGTCGGGGGCCAGCTTGAGACAGGGAAAGGACAGGTGCGTGGCAGGTAACCCAGAGCGGTGATTTTATTATAGAGGGTGTCACCAAGACATTGCAATAGTCTCAGTCCTTTGACACTTCTCACAAGAATGTGGACTCTTTTTCTTTCCTTTCAGAAATGTAGCAGATGTATCAAGCTTGGACTCGGATCAAGCAAGCCAACATTCCAGTCTCATCCAAATAGGAAATCATGATGTTCTCTGGGTAACTATATTTTCTGATTAAACCACACCTTATAAATTGAGGATGGAAATATGTATGAATAAAAACTTCCATGTGGAAACCAGTACACAGAACCTATACCTGTATATATATATAGGAAATGCACATTAGAAGACAGAAATGAAAAAAAAACCCAATAAATCCATCCACTGATCTTTGTGGGAAGCATCTAAAGCAGCAAAGAAAATTTCAACTTTAAATGTTATCCTGGAATAAAAAATTAATGAGTTGGATATCTAACTCAAGAAGTGATGTGTGAAACACAGCAAAAAGCAGGAAAAGAAGAAACAAAAGACCAGAAAATATTGAAAATCTATTTGTTGCCTTAGAAAAGAAATACCTGATCAACAGATTATTCCTGAAAAGCTAATAAAATAGATAAATCTTTGGTCAGATTTCTCAAGGAACAAAAATATTAGAAATTCAAGAGAGGAGCCGTATCTGCCAACACAGCCTAGAGAGAAAGTAATAATAAGAGGCTGAGTAATTTGGTGTTCATAAATCTGCATACTTGAGTGAATAGGCAATTTCCTGGAAAAAAAATAACTTATCAAAACTGACTTGTGAAAAATATAATACAGCTGAGTTTTACACACACACACACACACACACACACACACACACACACACACACACCAGGCACTGACAAGACTATTTTATAAATTCTCCCATGTATCCCATGAGTTGGATCATCCTTTTCATATCTAATTGCTTTACTCACAGCAAGACAACTCCTTAACATTTGATTAGAATACATGCAAAACTTGAGATGCCTGAAGTAGGGAAGTATGACACCAGAGAGAGAAAGTATACTTCAATCTCCTTTGTCCCCAGAAATATAAACTTCCCCCTAAACAAAGCCAAGCCTAGCAAAGTGTTTGCTTCACTGTAGTTTCCACATTCCAGGTTTAAAAAGTAAAGTCATGTGACAATCCTAATGCGTGTAGAAAAAAGGGAGACTGACTTTAGTAACTTCTGAGACGATAAACACTCTTGGAAAACTAGAAATGAGAGTGATTTATTTGTCATCATAACAAGTATATCTCAAATAACTCATAACAGATACTATATATTATAGGAAAAGTTTAAAATAGTCCATTAAAATATGGAAATATGAAACATTAAACAGTTGACCATTGAAACCATTTAGGCTAGAGTCTCTCCCACCACAAGACCGGGAAGTAAATAAATAGAGAGAAAAGAGGAAACTGTCCTCATTATGGATGATTTGACTGTAAATCCTGGATTGGAAGAGAATCAGCAGAAATCTGGAACAAAGAAGCAGCTCAGAGAGTATTGACACATGAACGTAATTCAGAAATCAGAAGGTATAATTGAAACAGTACTAGCAACAAAAATACAAGATATCTAGGAATAAATGTAACAAAAGTATACCAGACACTTTGAAAAATAATTGTAACATCACAGAAAGATAATAAGGACACTATAGTTACTACAGAATATGTGTCCAGGTTGAGAAATACCAGTACAAAAAGTAATGCGAATTCTTATGCTGTAGCCACAACAAGCTGTGTAAAGCTTGACACAGGATGTTATTCATTACATTGCTAACAACCAGTAGGACAAATGCTTGCTTTGTTATCTTTTCCATTTAAAATAGTATTCACAACAACCAAACCAGATTATATTCACTTTTTAATAAATATTTTTACTCATTCTCTGTTAATTTTATGCAGTGTACTTTGATAATACTTACTTCCAACTCGTGAGTTCTTCTAAATTATCTCCTACTTCCACTCGCTCCAATGTTCTGTGCTAGAAAATTGTTTGTGTTTTTATTATTATTATTCCAATTTGTGCCACCTATATTCTTTGGTTATGGTTCCATCTATTGGAGCATGCCAACCTACCAAGAGTCATATCTTTAAAAAAAACCCTGACTCCCTCTTCCCCAGAAGACATCAACTATCCACAGCTCCTCAATTAGGGGTGGGGGCTCATATGAAACCCTTCCTACCTCATGTTAGAGTGTTGACTGGCTTGATCTTATGCAGGTCTTGTGCAGGTCTTGTGCAGGCAACCATGGCTGCTGTGAGTTCATGAGTCCAGCAGCCCTGTCATGTCCAGAAGTCACTATTCCAGGCTTCTCTAACCTCTGGTTATTACAGTCTTTTGTCTCTTCTTCTGCAATGGCCCCTGAGGCTTGAGGGTGGGATATGATACAGATGTCCAGTTTGTGGCAGAGAGCTACATTGTTACTTATTCTCTGCACTTTGACTGGTTCTAAGTTTCTGCATGAACTATCATTCACAGCACCAAGAAACTTCTCTGATAAAGTCCTAGAGAGGCATTAGTATACTGGTAGACAGATACAAAGTTAGAAAGTAATTTGATGCTATTTCTCTTTAGCAAAATAATAGTAGTAGGTTCATCCCTGAGACCTGTGAACTCCCCAACCATGGGTCCTTGGTCATATTTGCAGTATTAAGCATACATTTCCTTCTGTGGAGTGGGCCTTAAATTCAATTAGAAAGCAGCTGTTTGTTCCAGTAACATTCATGTCACTATTGCCCCCATGGACCTATCTTGCTAGGCTGGTCATTATCACAGTTCACAGGCTCTATAGCTGGGTAAGAAAACGGATGACTTTTCCCCTTAGCTGTTTGCATAGCACCCTCTAGTACTATGAGATCTAGAAAGCAGGCAAGACGCTTGATGGTCAATACCAACATGAGATGTCTCCATGTCCTGACCAATGTGTGTGGTACCTTCATCAGTAGGGGCTCATCATCAAGCTCTGATGGTCAACAAAGAACATTGGAAAAAGCCTGTATGATTGTGGGGGTCTCCAGGGCTCATCTGACCAACAACTCTAGGGGAGGTACCCCATAGCTGATACTGGGTTTTTAATTTTTATTTATTTATTTTTATTTAGGTTCTGGGAGTTTATTAAAAGGAAGCTATGCTTAAAGTGGTAGGTGAGCAATATTTTCATGCAATGATACAGAGCAAGGGAAACCTAGAACAGAAAGCAGGCTCACATAAATAAAGGATAGAGCATGAAGTTAAATGTAGTCACTTTGTCATGTGTGGAAAATCCCTCAGCATTTCTTGATTGCTGCCTGAAGATCATAAAATGTAAATATGCAAACTATCAGAAGATAATTAGTGAACAGACAATTCCATCAAGAAAACCATGTACCTACTTAATTAGCTGTTGATTGACACAAAGATTGGTGTGGATAAGTTACCATATTCAGGTTCTATTGAAGACAGGGACATAAGCTCTTAAAAATCAAAGGGACTTGAACGTGTTTCCCGATGTGATAGGACAGAATGGACTGTGTACTTCCCTGCCACACCAACTTGCAAGGCAAAGTGAAATTGTGATATCCATTTCCCCAGGTATACCGCTAGGCTTGCCGAGTGCTTTCTTGTTCCTGAAGCTTTTCAAGTAAAGCCAAGGCTCAAGGCTGGGATGACAGCAGGGCAGAGACTGACTTCCAGGACAGCTGGTGGCATGGAGCCTGTTCTGCGTGGCTCGCAGACACAGCCGAGACACAGTACTTCTGTTTCGGGTTGGGATGTGCCTCTTTGTTAAGAGGCCTTGTGTAGCAGGAATCTTCAAAGTTCTTATTAATAAAATCAAACCCGAGGCCAGTTATTGGGGTCAATGCTGGTGGATCAGAGAGACAGAACAAGCCACAGCTAACCTCACCTGGCCAGATCCTCAGCTGGTCTTGTCTCCTCAGACTGGAAGCTTCTGTGTCCTCATCCAGAATGAATCTCAGCTGAACTGTACTGCTCGAAAGCCTGAAGCTTAACCAGCCACATGCTTCACCAGCCAAATGCTGCTAGTTTCTGCTCCTCACGCCTTATATATCTTTCTGCTTTCTACCACCACTCTCTGGGATTAAAGGCTTGCTTTCTGGGATTAAAGGCATGTCACCAGGCTTGGCTATTTCCAATGTGGCCTTGAACTCACAGAGATCCAGAGGGATTTCTGTCTCTGGAATGCTAGGATTAAAGGCGTGTGCTATCACTGCCTAACTAGTGGCTTTTCTGTTCTCTGACCCCAGATAAGTTTATTAAGGTACACGATATTTTGGGGAACACAATACCACCACAGCCTTGACCATGTGGTCAGTTGCCAGTGACAGCAACAGACAGACTCCATCGCTGAGGGGGAGAGAACTGTACCTCAGTTGATTCTCTCTCTCACTAAAGCCTGTGTTCCAATTTTGTTAGTTGTTTACACTGAGCAAAATCAATTTTAATTTTTATAAAACAAGTAGAAGGTCAATGTTCTGACGTCCTCCACTTTGAACCATCACTCATTCTCCTCCATTTCCCTTCTTGGTCTCCCTGGCATCAGTAGAACGCCTCCCTGTTCTCACTATTCCTGTTTTTGCTCACTTCTATATCCTCACTCCATTTGTTCATTTTCCACTTTCTGCTACCCTCCCCCCCACCCTATTCTTCCCAGTTTCTCAATATATTCTTGTGTCTCCACCAGGTTCCCCAGTTTTCCCTCTAGAAAAACGTTCTAACACTCATTCTTCTAAATTTTTCCCACTTCTCACCACATACCATCACCCAGGTCACCATTCTTACAAAGAAACAGCCAGGCTCCCAGGGCAGCAGATGGACACAACACAGCAAAACCTTCATCAAAACGCAGGGCTGTGCTCCTGCAATCTCCCAACTTCCTCTTCTCTTGGCAAATGCATTTCTTTTCTTTTCTTTTTTTTTGTGTGTAGGCAGATAACATTTCAGATAACACTCCAGAGATTAATTATCATGAATTAGCCCAATTCAGTTTTTACTGCTATGTTTTTTATTATTTTAGAGTTAAATATTGGCTTAGTTACAAATCTATAAACTCACCAGAACTCCATATGTAACTTCCAGCATGACTGGTATACAGATCATTAGGTCCTCATGGGTACTTAAGAAAATTGTAATTATCTCTCTGTGCCTGAAAAAACTAATGGCCAATGGGAACCAGTGTCCTGACTGATCAGTTTGGGGAACACTTTTCATCTTCGTGTACTTTGTGCCTAACATGGCTTCATATGGCAGTCAAAGAGATTCTTGGTAACCTTTTTGAATCAAATATTAGTTTCCATTCAGAGTATCTTTTGGGTGTCTGTAAATCTCTAACCTAAAGTATTCATATGCCTATGTATTTCTATGACTAAAACAGAGTATAAGGCTTGCATATAAACTATTAGCATAACTAAATTATTTCTTGATTTTGCAACTTGGAAGGTTGTCTGTTCTATTGTTTTTACTATTCATATTAAAAACTCTATGGGAAGGGGAACTTTATGAATAAACAGGTGGAAAACCCAAGGATGAGGATATTAATCTTCCCAAATTTTCTGATGCATTTCAAACAAATATGGAAGAGGTAAGGGAAAATGATCTATTATTCCACACAGCACAAACCTGTCTTCTGACATGAACAAATAATATAAGCTGAAAAAAAATTACTGGAGTGGCTTCCAGAGCTTTCTATGGTTGTATAATTCACTTAGCCAACTAGCTGGCTCTGAGTTCCCTACTAGATTCTAGTAGACATACACTAGACATACACATATGGTTTCCCCAAAGACACAGCAACTTACCAGTAAAGCCCATGGGGACTAACTAGACCACTGTTAACTGCTGGAGTCAATAACCAGCCAGAAGCACAACAAATACTGTCTTAACTTAGTTTTCTTCAATAAAGACATATCTTAGGAATCAGGAAAAAATGTTTCATATTATAGTTTAGGACTTTCAAAAACTCAGAATTACATACAGTAGGATTTGTGGTAAATGATGTCAGATCTCTAAAATTTCACCCCAGGCAGGATCCAGTTACAAAGCTTGGCAATTTGTTTGATTTCTTTCTAAAGACTTTACTAAAATGTTTGTGCATACAATCACACAAAGAGGAAAGTGAACAGGTGAGGAACCCATGAAGAGGGCATTTATAGCAGCCAAAAGTATTCATCCGACCCTCTGAATAATACACATGATCATTATAGTGCAATTAAGAGAATTAAACACAGACAGTATGAAACGGTGGATTCCCAACCCGGCCTTGCCCATAATTATACCTAAGACCATTCCAGACCCTTAGCGCCCTTCTCCTCACCTTGCCATTATAGTTTTGAGCTCAGAGGTTAGTCACCTGGATCTAAGCCTGGCTTTCGCACTGAAACAGAAGGGTCAGGAGTAAGAAAGCAGATAAGAGACACAAAGAACCATGGCCTTTGGTGTCAAGCAGACCTTGCTGTGAACACTGACTTTTTCTTACTAGCTGCATCATTGTGAGCAAGTTTCTTGAAGTCTTTAGTCCTGAAATGGAGGTAAGAATACCAATTTTAAGGATTTTTGAGAAGATTAAGGAAATAAAACACGCAAAGACCTAGAAAATTGGGGAAACCTGATTTAGCCTTGTGAGTATTGTCTGCTATTCCACCAGTAATCATAGCTCAGTCACCCAGCTAAGATACCGTTTGTTTATTCGAACAGTATTCACCGAGCACTGCTGTGGGGTTGAACATGAAATGTCAGCCATAGGCCTATGCATTTGAATGCACAGTTCCCAGTTGGTGCTACTGTTCAGAAACATTATAGAGTTTGCTCGAAGTGGGTCACTGGGGCCAGGGGGCCAGGGGGCCAGGGGAGAGGGTCGGGCAAGTCTGTTTTATAGGTCACCCACACTTCATAGCCCTTCTTTGCTTCCTGTGTATGGATGCAATGTGTCCAGCAGGCTCGAGATCCTGCTGCTGGACTTCCCTGCCATGGCAGACTATATATATGCTTTCAAACTGTAAACCCTTTATCCCTTGTATCACCCACCTCTTGTCGGGTAACAGTATTAAGAAAAGTGACCACTAGGGGCATATGCCATAAGCCACCCAGTGCTGAAATGGGCTTGCTTCAGAATGTTTTTAAGGTGGAAAGAAAATTAAAATTAAGGAAAACGCTTTATTTTGTTTGATGAAAAAAAAATTTGTTCTCATTATGAAAAGGGTTAAGCAAACATTGAACCATGAAAGTTAAGGAATATCAGGAGAGGCATGCAAGAGTGTCCTAGGGCAGCTACAGGCTTCTCAAGAGAGTCCGGAGGTATGAAATTGAATAGGAAGTTACTCGAAATTCCTTACCAGACACAGTCAGCCACTCCTGTCTTTATAGAATGAATGATGAAAAATCAGTCTGTAAAGGGACGGGACAAGCAGCAGGCTTTCCATTCTGCCACACATGGGCAACCCATTGTCAGCCTCTCCCCAGGCATCCATGTGCTAATCCGGGCCTCTGCTTAGGTTGCTCAGACCTCAGTACTACAGGAAAGGACCAGACTGGGAGGAAAGCAAAGGGCTGTGGCCATTGTCCCTGCCTTGTAGTGCAGGAAAGTAGTTTCGTTTTATTTTTTCCCGTTTCATCTCCACTATAGGTTTTCTTAAGGGAGAAAAGCTTAGTTGAAATCAAAATGTATGTATCTACCCCAACATAGCCCAGAAATCCAACTTCTAAAGGTTTCTTCAAGGGTGTGTGTATGTATGCGTGTGTGTGTGTGTGTGTGTGTGTGTGTGTGTGTGTGTGTGTGTGTTGGCAAATGTGCAGGTCCAGGCATGTGTGCATGTGGATGTGGAGGCTAGAGGGACCCATGAGGAGTCATCCTCTATGACACTCTACCTTGTTTCCTTGAGACAGGGTCTGTTACTGAACCTGAAGTCACCATTTCACCTAGATTGGCTGTCCAGTGCTCTGGACTGGTCTGTCTCTGTCCCCAGTGCTGGGGTTACAGATGTGTACAGCCATGCCTGGTTGTTCACATCAGTGCTGGAATTTGAACAAAGATTCTCCTCCTTACACAGTGAGCCATCTCCAAAGTCCGAAGTTTCCTCTTTAAGAGTTACGGTCCAATGCCACAAAAAACTATGAACTGTATCAGCCAATGAAACTTTCCTGTGAATTAACACACTGTATTCCCTATAATTCTTTTAGCCAGCATCTAAGATGAAACATTTCTTTAGCAAGAACAGGCTTCATTTCTTCCGTATAGAACCTGAATTTCTAGTACCTCATTGTGGTAGGCAGAATAAAAACCTTCAAAGATGCCCAGGCCCCAATCCTAAGAACCCATGAAAAAGCTACTTCACATGGCAAAAGCAATTTTTGCAAACATGATTTTGAGAATGGGGAAATTATCCTAAATTATGCAGTTGGATTTCCAGGGTTACTTGAATCCTTAAAAATCAAAAAGCTTTTCAACTGCTGTCAGAAGAAGAAAAGCAGCTGTTGGGTAGGGGCAAGGAGGTGCTATGTCACTGGGCTCAGACAGGGGAAGAAGGTCATAAGCCAAAGGATGTGTCCCTCTCCAGAGGCTGGGAAAGGCAAGAAATGGATTCCTCCCTCAACCTTAGAAGGGATGCAGTTAGGCTAACATTTGACTTCATTCCAGTAAATCATAGTGAAAATAAATAAAATAGTCAAAATCAGTTGGAGAAGAATTAGAATTAGGTGCCTCCTCGGGCACCAGAGGACAAGGAGGTAAGGGCATCAGGCAAGGATGGAGATGGATCAATGCAGAAAAGTAGGAAGACAACCAACTCAGTGCCCCAGATTGGTCCAGAGGCTCCAGAGTGTGAGTGCCATGATGCTGTCAGTGGGCAACAGCAAAAGCTGGCTTTGCAAGATGATGAATCATGCATGCCTGTTTGCCCACTTGAGAAGAACAAAACCAAAGTTAGGTTTCCCACTCTGCAAATTTCTTCTCTAACTGTTATTATCACATTGATGTTTATCATCATCCTATAACATCTCATGCATGGGATATCACCATCATGTGTCTTCATTCTTTGTTCCACATTAGAATATCAGTTCCTCTAGTCCCCATTAGATTGTGAGGTCCAAGAACAAAGGGCCCACGAATATCCATACATCACTGCATCCTTGGTCTCAGTGTAGAAATAGTAGGGCCTTTATCCAATGGTCTGCTCGGCCTGCATCTACTTGAGGCTTTATTGTCAATTACCTGTGTGCCTACAGGTGTTCCAGGTAACACAGCTGTGCTGTGAAGACAGGAAATGTATTGTCTAGTCTTTTGTGGTCAAGGAATTGATTTTTTTGTAGTAGCTAAATTATTTATTAAAGTTCATTTTGCTTTATTCATTGAGTTAACCTTAGTTTGCAGATATGTGCACCAGAGAGACTTAACTTTGAACAAGATCATGGAATAAGTTTGAGAGTCACCATAGAAGGCTAAGAAAAGAATCTGGTTTTATTTAATGAATCTGCTTGATATACAAAGACCTGAAAATTGTAAGAAAATTGATCCTAAGGGGAGCCAAAGGCCAGTGGATTAGACCAGCCAAAGGTCATTTATAAAAAGAATGGGTGGAGTGGATTACACATTGGGATTAATGATTTTAGAGTTTAAAAGTTTTGGGGTTTGGAGTTTTCCCCTTTGTTTTCCTCAAGCACCTTCTTTCCCCAGCAGGCTCATCTGAAAGCGGATGGAATCTTGACAAATCCTGTTGTGTTTCATGTTTTTCAATATCTCTCCTTCTCTCCTCCCAAGACATATCTTTACACTGATGAAATCAGGCAAAAAGATTTATGAGCCTCAGTTCTTAGGAGTGCCAGCTGGTAGAGGGGAGGTATAAAGTTTTCCTCCTTCATCTGCTTCCTCCTTGGGTCTACCTGGAGCAGGGTGATGTCTGCCTCTCCTAGCATGACACAGGAAGCATTAAAACATGCCCATGACATTTGGATGTATACATGAGAATTGTGTGTATTACCCTTTCCTTCTCCATCCTGTTTCTCCATTTTTTCTGTCTTCTGGTTAGTGCCTCCTATTTGACCTTGGACTGTGGACCTGACATCTCCCCTAATTCAGTTCTTGGCCTTTGTCTCTTCGAATACCCAGAGGCTGACCAGGACTTCCGGAACTGCTCCTCCCCTTGCTTCTTAGACAGGACATGACATTCATTCCTGGCTTCCCAGCTGAGGACCCGCCTGTTCCAAGTTTCAGTCTCATTTATTCGGCATGTGACAGGCTGCGAGTGCCATGATATCGCTGCTTCCTGTCTGTTTTAACCTTCTGTGGTAATGAAGGGTGAAGTGTTCAGCAAGGCAAGTCCATCTTCTTTTAAAAAGTTTTCTCCTTAGAAAGAGAATGTAAAATGGCGGTGGCCAATGGCTGGGTAGAGAGTGAAGAGAGTTAGTGTTTAGTTGGGATAGAATTTGAGAACTATAGGATGATGTTCACAACAATGTGGATGTACCTCACACAACCACACTTTGTACTTAACCATGGTTAAATTGATTTTAAAGGGTTATAGTATGTATCCTTTATTTACTGATTGGTTTTTAAGACCACTGAAGGCATGTACCATTTCAGGAGAAATCACAGTGCCAGACTGATGTGATGAGTGGAATGGACATGCTCCATTCCTTTTTTTCTGCTCCAAAATCCATTTGATTTTTTTTGTCCTTGGACAGAGAACATATCACATACTAAATTGATAAGAACAAATAATACACTTGATAGCAGCCAAAAGGCCAAGAAGTCAAGTATGCACTTCATTTTCCCAAAAGGTAACTTCAGGCATTGTTCTCGCCTGGGTTCTGCTCAACCTGCCTCTTGCAGTGGAAAGTCAGTTGCTAAGCTTACAGGTATGTCATCATTTTAACTCTTTTAGAAATAAATGCTACCATTTGAATGTGGTGGTGCAGGTCTTTGATACTAGCACTTCTCAGGTGGGTCTCTGATTTTGAGGCCAGCCTACTCTACAGAGTGAGTTCCAAGACAACCAGGACTACACAAAGAAACTGTCTCAAAACCAAAATTTAAAAAAAAAAGGAAGAAACAAATTGCCACCATTGCACCTGTCTTTAGATAACCAGAAAAGTGATTTCATACCTCCCAAGTCTCATCCATCCCTTTGGAGATTCACATACCATGAGTAGTTGCTGAACATCAACTAAACACTGCTAAACACTGGCTGAAATCCAAAGATGAATCATACATACTTATTTCTTATTGAAATTTAGACTTGTAAACAATAACAACAGATCAGCCATTTACTAAGGTCCTTCATGTTATGAAATGTATGGTTACATACATATTATTTATCTCATTGGCTTAACAGTTGGATAACATAAGACATTTTTCTCTAGTCTTTGGCAATGATAAATACTTATTTGGAAAGCAGGCTTGGGATTAAGCCCCACTAAAAATGGGATTGATGTCTGCTGAGACTTCTGTGCCAAGCAGAGTGCTGAGGAATGCTACACACGATGGCCTGTCTTCATTATAAAGATAAGGAAATTGAGCATCAGCCAGGTTTAAAGAATTTACACAGACAACTTAGCTAATAAGACACAGAGACAGCATTTGAAACTGAGGTCTAGTGCACTCAAGGCTGTGTGAATCTTTCTGCCACCCCACAGAACTATCCTGCACAGCTGTAACATAACTTGGAACAAATTTAGTGTCTTAGGTACTCTGCATGTAATAGTGTTGGAGAAAAGGAGAGATATAGCTCTGTCTGGAGCCGGTTATGTGTCAAAAGAAATGTAAGAAAGAGGGACAGTGTGAGCAATGGTTCACAAATGTGCTTTGTGCATGGTTAGTGAGCACAGAGTTAACTGGAATCTCTTAAGCAAGAAGCAGAGAAACATGGATGAACTTTGAAGACCTGTGATCCATGAAATAAGCCAGATATATAACAACACATATTCCACGGCTTCACTTTCAAGAGGTGCTTGCAATAGGCCAATCTGCAGAGACAGAAAGTGAACTAGCGGTTACCAAGGACTGGCCTAAGTTAACAGATAACAGTAATGGTTGCAACAATTGTGAGTGGCCCAACGCCACTGAATGGCACACTTAAAAATGGAGGAAGCGCTAAATTTATGTTAGGAATATTCTACTATGATTGAAAAAAACTTGGAAAACTAAACTATTTCTCAAAAGCTGTAGAGTCTCATCATACATTAATAAATGCAGAAGCATTTGACATGAAAGCCACTATCCTCAGATGCTTCCTGAGCCCTCAAAACATGCTAGCATTAATCAAAATGTTCTATGCATGCAAAATATACATTAGGTTTTGAAAGCTTACTAGTTAGTGTATAAAATATTTCATTAATGATGTTCTATATTGGTAACAGTCTAAAACAATAGCATTTGGGATATGCTAAGCTAGTAAAACCCATTGTTATTTTTTAATAAAGGAGAAAGGGGTGGGGAAGAGGTGGAGGGTTGGAGTGGGGATGGGAGAAGAGATCAGACTAGGCAATCCATAAAGCCCCCAAACCTTCAAGCCCCCAATGTTTCTCTAGGTTGGACGTCGAGATCCACTGGGCAGACAACAATAAGATTTTGTAAACAAGAATTTACAAGTCCAAAAGTAGTGCTTGGGTGTACTCACCTAGAAGGAGTCTATAAAGCCAAGTGGAGGAAGGTCAGCAGAGTGGAAAGATGGGTTAAACTTTCTCCCCTTCCTCTCTAGTTCTAGCTCAGTTTAGGTCAACACTGGTCTTGACATTGGCAATGTCCTCAACAAAATCTAGGACTCAGTGGCATGATTGCCTGGAGCTCTTTCTTTTTAAATATTTAAAATGTGATATTATTTTACCTTTCCCCTCTAGTAGTCTGTAGGCTTAGAACACAATTTGAAGCTCGTTTTCCAGAGAGGAATCCAATTTGGCTCTTCTTATTTCTGTTCAGATATTATATGATTTTATTTTTTTATTGCAACTCTTTAGAATGGTTCACAGATGTTGCTGCTAAAATAGATCTTTCTGGAACTATTTGGTTTGAGAAAAGTTTCTGTTGCCATGGATTAAACTAATAGGAGACCTTGTGTTTAAAATTCAAGGCTGCATTCACATTCAGAGACTAAGAGTATTTTCTTAAATTTATGTAACACAGGCATGGGGTGTTGTTGTGTTCTGTGCATACTTAAGGCCAACTCTCCTCAAATTAACCAGGCTAATACTTTCATAAACAAAGAAACTAATACCTCTACTTAGTTAGCTATGTGGGGAAAATGTGGTCAACTGGAAAAGTCTGATTTAAGTTTGCACAGAAATGTTCTAAAATTATTAGCTTTAAATGTCAACTAAACATCAGCTGAGCTTTGTACAAACTGCAATGTGTGGAGGTACTTATAAATGTACCCTTGGTTTCCCTCTCCAGCCTTCTCTCATTCATTAAGCTCAGCCTTGCCACCAAGCTTGTCCTCATTGTCCCGCATATGATGCCTGGGGCTATAGCACACCTGTACCTCCAGTTATGACCCATTATGACCCATCTCTTAAGACTCAATCCACACCACTCTGTTTCTCATCTTCCAACCAGGCACCTGCCATTCTAGATGTCTAAGTCAAATTGCCTGTTTTATCCACAGCCCTGTTGCTCCAGAATGTAGTGCCCAAAGTAGGATGTGTCCACCACCAGCCTCCAAATTATGTCCCAGGGACACTGAGTCCCACAGAATCATAAGTTATAAAAGGGATTTATGATCTAGGAAATTTTACCTACTGTATCATATTTTGTTGGATATTTCCAATAGGAACCTTTGAGAGCTCATAGGTCTCTTTTAGTGGAGTGCATGATTATTGATTATTTTGTTTAATCCTGTGTTTTATTGATGCCAACTCCCCCATCTTGCATAACATCATTTAACCTTTTGAGAAACTGAAGTTTGCAAAAACACTTTCCTAATGATGACTATAGAGGATTTTCACTCTTATGTCCTAGCTACTCCCTAAGATGTGTTATTTCCTTGTGTAATAATACCAAAGGGAATTATCTTGAGGCAGACCTACAGACCTCTCTTCCCTTGTCAGTTTAAGATCACAGCAAGCACCCTCATGTCTCCTTAGTTTCCTGAGTTTTTGTAAGATTTGTAAGGTTGCTTTCCCTAAAGAATTGTCAGGATTAAATGAAGTCATATACCCAAAGCATTTCACAAACTAATACCCTGGACAAAATGTCCTTGCAAGAGGTGCTTACTGTGACTGTTATCTCTAAAATAGCTCTCAAATATTTACTATTTTCTAATGTCCTTGATACCTTCATGGCTCAGGTAAGCATCGTTTCATTTTTTTTTTCTTCACAACAGTGATCAGCAGTTTATACTCAGTAGCATAGTTATTTATAAATTTGCCCAGTGTTCTCTTGTACATTATCCAATTAGCTCAATAAGTACTTCATTTACTCTGTTCACATATTCTGCACTCCGCAATTCATTCACCATACTGCCATTTAATTATTTTTAAACACAAATCTAATGATGCCATTCCCATGCTCAAGAACAGTTAATGAGCTCCCATTATCATGTAATAGAGGGAAGTAACTCCTCATCATGGCAGACACACCCGAGTCCACACTTCCCATGATGCAGTTTTATAATCCAGCCTCCCTGCAATACTCTTCCAATATATAAATGAGTTTTCAGAGCCTTGGGTTTTGTTGATACGTATTTTTTTAAAGTTACTGTTTTTGCATTTCTTTGTCTTGAAAACTCTTTCTTGCCTCTTCCACTTGCTTAAAAAGTAACTGCTCACTTTTTCAGGTCCATTCATATTTTACCTGCTACATGAAACATGTTTTCAGTTTCATACAGTTAACAGCTTTCTCTTAATTTTTGTTTTAAAAACATTTGTTGTATATATGTAGTATTATGCTATATTTTAAATAATAACTTACATAGAGACTATGTCTGTATTGAATAGTGAGCTCTATGAAAGAAGATGTTTTATTGGTTCATTTATATGGTGCAAACCAAATACAAAATCTTGCATACAGTAGGAACCCACATAAATATTTATTAACTGCATTTAGAAAAGGCTTTTTACTACTGTTAACTCCTTAAGTAAGTAGTACACATTAAGAGTCGGTTGATGCCGGGCGTGGTGGCGCACACCTTTAATCCCAGCACTTGGGAGGCAGAGGCAGGCGGATCTCTGTGAGTTCGAGGCCAGCCTGGACTACCAAGTGAGCTCCAGGAAAGGCGCAAAGCTACGCAGAGAAACCCTGTCTCGAAAAACCAAAAAAAAAAAAAAAAAAAAAAAAAAAAGAGTCGGTTGATTGCTAATTTTCTCCTTGTCAAAGATCTTGCTCATTACAAAAGAATTCACAATAGGAGTCCTTTAAAAAAGAACAGATTCTATATCTAAATAAAAACACAATCACACGGAAATCTTGCAACACACGCCTACAACACACACCTGTATGCACAGACTTTCCCAAGAGTCTGTCTTGGACATCTATACTCTTATAGTTATTGTGTTTTTAGTACGACTCTCTGAAACTAAATATGCAGGCCAATTAGTGTCCTGGCCCTAGAAGAACATGGTATCTTCACTTTTCCGATGGAGATTTCCTGGTTGGTTCTCAGTGGGGTGATCTTATCTGTACTCTTACTCCCTAATCTAAGTTCACTTGTAGGTCAGGTGTCGCAGTTTGTTTCTGATTCGATGACCTCATCTCCTTCAAGGGAGCTACCTTTCCTTCAAAGAGCTGCTGCTGTTGGAAAATCACGCAGGGGACATACCCACTGTAGAGCAAATTTTCCAGAACTAAAGGGCAGCGTCCCTTCTGTGCATTGTTCTCCACACCTTCTGTCCTGGCTGGTGATCAGGCTTGAAATACTGGCTGGTAGGAGGAGGACTAGCTCCTCCAAGGACCTTCTAGTTTCCCACATCTAATTAATCAGTTTTCCGAAACTTAAGTGTTTATGCTTGAGGCATGATTCTTTTTCTCTTTAAACTTTGTGAGTCCCACAAGACTTGCCAGATATAAGTTAGAGATGTCTCTGTGGCAGGATAATTTCAGTACAGCACTACACAGCATTCTCTTTGCTCATCTTAATTTTACTGATTCATAGGAGTTTTGCTCAGTCTGATGCTTGGGACCTCTTAGCTGGTCCTACTTCCTATGAGTTGGATAGATTGATTCCATTTTTGTCAGTTAATAATAAACTATTATCTATCCCTGCTACACCTCTGCCAAGAGCTTTTTCCAGAAACTACTTTATAGTTATTATCTAATCTTTATAAAACCATGAAGGAAGTGTTCTAATCTAACAGATGGTAAATGATTAAGGAACGGAGAGTTACAGAACCTGCTCAAGGTGACAGGGCAGTTCAGTGATGAAAAAATACCAAGCGCTCATTTTCCATGGGTCAATCAGCAAACCTCACAGCATTGTCTGAGTTGATGGTCATGTGCATTTGTTCCACTTTTCTCACAAACAATTCAGTGACTCAGTAAATCCAAGGTGTATATTTGTGTACACTAGAGTTAAAAAGTGTTCTATAGAGAACTAGCTGCAGATTCTAATTTTGTTTTTAATTACATCTTGTCGTTATACACAAATTTGTGAAACCATTGATTAATTATGAAGGCAGTAATATTCATAGATATAATTATATACATAGATATTAGGACTTTTCCAGGAATTGTATGAATTGCCAAAATAACTTTTAAGGGTATATTTTAGCATTTTCAGTTAATTAAAAAAATTTCACTGCAATGTGTTCATATTCATTTTAGTGGTATATGTTACTTTATGTTAAGTATAATTTATTATGAGTAGAAACTTTATAGAAAAGAATGTATGTTTTTACTATATTTTCAAGTTTCATACATCTATTATGTTGGTCATAGTGATACTATGTGCATATTATAAGTAAATGGTAAATGCTAAATTTTTCACTTTTCTTTCTATAAATTGAACTTTAATATGATTCAATATACTCCCTTTTCCTAGAAGAATAAAATATTTATAGTAATTCAGTTCCTTCCTATTCTGCCAATACTTAGTAAAGTTTGGTCACTCAACTAGATATTAGGGCCAAACAGAATATAAGTTTCACAACAACATTTAGCCTCCATGAACAGAAGGCTTAGTCATTCCTAACAGATCCCCAGTAGATCATCTAAGTGCCAAGAAATCAGTGCGTGTTACAGAAATGTTTACTCTGAGGAAAGGTGAGAAAGCTAAGCATACATTTCTTTGATGATAACCCATGTGCATTTGACTTTACGATGCAACACATACATGATGGGGACCAGGAATTCTTAATTCTTTTCAGATGCATTTTTATACCCTCTAAATTTGCTACTGCAGCACTTCCTACCCACCGTGGAAGGCTATTTTGATATAATAAAGTTATTGTTCAGCTTTGATTGTCTAAGGAGATTCGAAAGGAAAAGTTACTCTGAAGCAAATGAACTTAAAGCACTCAGTCCGAGACTAATAGACTTTTTTCTTTTTCTTTTGCTCTTTCTTACCCTTTTTATAGTGTATGTCCACTGACCTGACTGATTACAGAGTATGTGGTGACCATGCTTTCTCTTCTCCCTCTTGGGCCCATCAAAAGGCTATATTACAAGTCTCTTTGATGGCATATGTAATTAATATAGCTGAAATTCTAGGCAACAGAAAGTAAATTGAGGTATTATATACCATTTCCAGGCCAAGTTCTACAATGTTTCT
The DNA here is from genome assembly GCF_049852395.1 of Peromyscus maniculatus bairdii. Lineage (NCBI taxonomy): Eukaryota > Metazoa > Chordata > Mammalia > Rodentia > Cricetidae > Peromyscus > Peromyscus maniculatus. The sequence continues at coordinate 97,444,170 of NC_134860.1, forward strand.
TGTAGGCTCCCTCTTCTCAGATATCTGGGATTAAACAAACTGCAGGTGGACCTTGGAAACTGTATGTTAAAAATAGCAAAGCAAATGTTAGACCATGTTGTTGAATTACTGTATATATAGCATAAGGTAGATTATCTTCCAAGGTGGCTGCCGTCAATTACTTCCTTGCTTATAGGAAAATGATATTCCTCATCAAGATATGGAACCTATTTTCCCCCACCCATCTTCAACCTGGGTTAGCCTTCTTGACTTGACTGTTCAACAGTTTGAATTGCTATTTTGATACTGCTAAGAGCTGTTATCCAGTTTTTTTAGAACTCAGCCACACTCCTGTATTAGGAAGTGTCATGAGTGGTATTGAGAGAACCCCAAAGGCCACATTTACTTGTCAGATCTACATGTCAGTTATTCAAGAAGGATGCCACTCAGCCCCATTTGAGCTGCCCAGGTTCTGTCATGTAAAGGAAAGAGCTGTCCAACAGAACCTTTCCCAAGTTCTGAATATACAAGCTCCTAAGCTATATTGAAAATAAGTATTGTTTTAAATTGCTAAGTTTTGGTCTAACTTATCAGGCACTGAAACACTGCACAATTTCTATCTGAACACCATCCTGAAATGCATATATGTTAGAAATAAGTTGACATTGTCTTGATCCTACTCGTTTAAATTTAACCATCATTGTAGGAAAGGGGAGAGATATGCCTTTCACTTTCAGTACAAGTGTTAGAAGAAGAGAAAAACGGAGAGAAAAAAGGACTGATAAATCAGTTAATCTGATTGTACCTCTCTGTATTGAAGTTTAAGAGTCAAGAAAAATCTCAGAAGCCAGACTTAAATCAGAAGGGCTCTGCCTAGCTGTCCATGAGGATCACAGAGAAAATGCCCTTGCAAGACTGCCATCAAAATGTTCGAGCAAAGCACAGTATAATGTGCAGGGTATGGGAATATACTAACAAGACAGACTCAAGTCAAGAATAGAATGCCCAAAGCCCTCAAGTTTCTGTGTGTTCTAGGAACAGGTGTGGAGTACATGAGAATGAAGACACAGACATTTTATTGGAGTATCCATTTGTTATGGTTTGGATGCAAAGTGTTCCCCAAAAACTCATGAGTTGAAGGCTTGTTCTACAAGGCAGTAGTACCCGGTGATGATGGACAGATTCATAACTCTTGGGCTATGGCAGAAATTTTAGGAGGTTGAACCTGGTTTGAGGAATTAAGTTGCTGCAGGTGTAAGTTTAAAGTGTATGTATGTCATCCTCCATGGCATCCTTGGCTCTCTCTTTCCTTGCTTTGTGGCCACCATGCCCCTCATGCCCACTCACTACATTCTGCCTCATAACAGGCCCAGAAACAGCAGGGCCACGTGATCATGGGCCACATGACTATGAGCTGAAAACCCCCAAAATGATGAACCCAAATAAAATTTTGCTTATTTAAAGCTGTTATCTAAGTATTTTTACACCAGAATATTGGTGCCAAAGTCACAATGTAAAGAATTGGCAGACATGGATTCGCAGTCACAGTTACACCTATAAATCAAGTAAGAGGAACCATGTGCTAAGACACGACAGTTAGGCTCCATCAAATTGAGAGACTGGTCTATTAATTATCTAAGCATTAAACCTTAAATACAACAATCCAGGCTTTTCAGAGATACCAAACCAGAATCAACCAGTAACATGTCTGCTTTCAAGATGTAGCCTAAACCAGTTGAGAACCAAATCAGCCCCGGTCTCCCTTTGCTACCGTGAAGTTGCTTGAACCTTATCTTGACTATTTCTTAAAACTGCCCTTCAGAAAGCAAATGAGAGGTCAATAAAAGGAGAATTTATGCACTCAAATGGTACTGAGATGTAGTTGGAAGTTTTCCTGTGTCCCAGCTGGCTAGTGGTCGGGACAAATCTCTCCCACTAGAGTCCCCCAAGTAAACACACAGAGGATTATATTAACTATTACTGCTTGGCCATTAGCTCAGGCTTACTACTGACTAGCTCTTACACTTAAATTAACCCATAATTCTTATCTATGTTTAGTCACGTGGCTTGGTACCTTTTCTCAGTTCTGCCTTGTCATATTGCTTCCTCTGTGTCTGGCTGGTGACTCCTGACTCAGTCCTTTCTCTTCCCAGAATTCTTCTCATCTGCTTGCCCCACTTATACTTCCTGCCTGGATCCTGGCCAATCATCATTTTATTTATCAACCAATCAGAGCAACACATATTCACAGCATACAGAATGATATCCTACAGCACTGAGAATTTGTCTAAAGAGACTACTAGTCATTTGATAAGAAAACACTGTCTTGGTCTAGAATATCTCATCACTGTCTAGCATTGGGAGGATCTAGGATGGAGATCAAACTGATCTAAGTAAACAACAACAACATAAGTTTCGAAGCATTGGAGTGTACAGTTTGAGTATACTCCCAATGAATATACAGATATGTATTAGAGGAGTTATTTTTAGTTTCTAGATAAGCAAACCAAATCAAAGTGGGAATTTTATCCATGATGCAGCAGACACTAACCTCTTTTCAAGCTAAAGTTTTTTTTTTGTTTTTTTTTTTTTTTTTTATCCTGTCCTCATGGTCTGTGTTTATTATTCAGATTGTGGGTTAGATCTGAGATATAAACTCTAAGCCTGGTTTTGAGATCTAAACATAACTACAGTGGGGGACGGAGTGGAGGGAGAGCAAATGGTATTTCCAAAGGGTTTTTCAGACCAACACACACACACACACACACACACACACACACACACACACACACACACACACACCTATACAGTAAATACATTCTTACGTATTTACACACATTGGCAAACATTTCAGAGTATCCATGTATGCATAGCATTTTGTCATAATCTATAAAGAATTTGTTCTGCATACCTGTCCCCTAGAACTACCAACACCTGATGGGTTTTGTTGGACTCAGGGTACTTCTTGTTCTTGTACCTTATGGAAGAATGTTGATGTGAACTATGGCTTGTTTGTCAAACACTCTAGTCAAGTGAGGCCACCACTTCTAGGCAGAAGTGAAGGGCTCTTGCCTTGCCCTTGGTGAGGCACATTAAGGAAGTTTAAAGGTTCAGTACAAACTGAAAGAGAGGATCTAGGACCTGCCTCTGGGAATCATAGTGTCAAACAGCTATTAAAACTGTCATATCTTGCACTCAGGAGGCAGAACCAGGCGGATCTCTGTGAGTTCAAGGCCAGCCTGGTCTACAGAGTGAGATCCAGGAAAGGCACCAAAACTATACAGAGAAACCCTGTCTTGAAAAACAAAAAACAAAAAAAAAAAAGAAGAAAGAAAAAAACTGTCATATCTTGTAACATCATGTTGATTAGGTTCCCCAAGTAACTTGGTAAAACTGGGGGCATACTTTGTAAGAATTATACGGTGGTGGTGGGTTCCACAGAACATAAGGACCTTAGATATGTGGTACTATGATAATCCAAGAGTGTTCCAGCCATCCTTGGCTATGTGAAGAAGTGAGAAGCGGTGGCACTCTTACAGAAGATAGAAGATGGGACTACAAAGAAGAGCTATTATTTATGGTTACTCATCCTACATACCAGAGGGAACCCTGAGGAAGAGCAGAGAAAGTGGTCCCTAAGGGTTGGGGAGATGGCTCAGCTGATCAAAACAGTTTCTATGCAAGTATGAGAACCGGCGTTTGAGTCCCCCTCCTGCCAATGTGAAAAGCTAGCTTAACAGTGGTAGGCTCACAGGTAATGCCAGTGCTATGGGAGTCAGATGTGTGACACCTGGAATCTTCCTCTGCAATTTGGGCATGCATGTGTGCATGCACCGCCTCCACATGCATACAAACACAAACACTTCCACACATGTAATTATTTTAAAAGTGGTTTCTATGAGGACTTTTTCTCCCCACTGCTCTTAGGGACGTTCGTCCATTTTCTATTTATCATTAGGGTGGAGGAAAATACATTTTCTAAAACATTAGTGGAGTCTCTAGGGGGCGTGAGATGGCTCAGTGGGTAAAGGTACTTGCCACGTAAGCCTGACGACCTGAGCTTAATCCATGAAACACACATGAAGATGGAAAAGGGAGAGCTGATTCCTGGAAGTTGTCCTGTGACCTCCACATGTGTATTGTGCAAATGTGCCCACTCTCTGCTCATACACATGTACACTACTAATAAACAACAAATAAAATACATTTTTTAATTAGTGGACTTAGAAACTTGGAAACCTCAAATTAGGGGTTTTGTCAACAGATTGCCCATAGCCGCCTGGTCTTGAGAAGGAGTGGGACAGAGATGCTAGGCTGTGGGCAGAAGTGGGTAGCCAGGAAGCCATTGCCATTGTGACGGAATGCTACATTCACAGAGCAGAGCGTCACTGGGTCTTTTGCCTCTCCATTTGAAGTATAAACTAGAAAACTGTTGAGTTTGAACAAATTTCTGGAGCCTGAGAAAAAAATTTTAAACAATCTTACAACAAAATGACAGACAGTTTGTACCCCTTTCTGTGCAGAAGGACCAGTTGTCATGGAAACTCTTTCAAAGGCCAGCATGTATGAGCAGAGTGTTCTGCTAATCCATGGATCATACTTGACTTGTAAGTGCCCAGTAGGTCTGAAATCCATCTGTGAGAAGGACCTTCTGTGTCAGGGAACTTTGCTCCTAAGTATAGTGACATCTTTTCAATTGTAGCCAAGTTCCCTTCTCAAATCTATGCACTGTATTGTGCTATCATTTTCTCTCTGTGCATTCCACTTTGGTCATGCTCCCAAATTCATTCCTTTCAGATTCATATTCTTTTTTTTATTGGAAAAATAATCTTTTCATATAATATAGTCTGAATACATTTCCCCTCCCCAACTCCTCCCAGATTCTCCCCACCCATCCAATTCCACATTCTTTCTTTTGCTCTCTCTCTCTCTCTCTCTCTCTCTCTCTCTCTCTCTCTCTCTCTCTCTCTCTCTCTCTAGGAAAAAGTAAAACAAATACAATGCTAATTTCAATTTCAACTGTATAAGAAGATGCAAATACTTCTTGATTGGTAGTCTAGCCAGTTGACAGACCTCTCTCAATATTCTTTTTGTATTTAATGTCCTTTGCCTCATTAGATCACTTTTCAAATGATAAGTCCAAGAACAAGAGAAAATTCCTTTTTGCAGTCCCTTAATTACATAATAAGTCAAGAATCAGAGTCAAATCTGAAATGTTTTTGTTAGTAGTTCTGTTTTTATTTTATTTTTTCCTTTTAGAGACAAGGTTCTGTTGTAACAGCCTTGGCTCCCTTGGAACAAGTAGGCCAGATTGGCCTTGAACTCAGAGATCCACCTACCTCTGCCTTCCGAGTGCTGGGACTAAAGGCGTGCATAATATAGAGATTTAACAAGGCAACTTCACTTAGTTAAAAAGGAGGTTTATTTTAGTGTAAGTTACAGTCAGTAAAGGGGTTGGTTACAGGATCTGGGAGAGGTGAGGTGTAGTCCAGTGGGGTTCTCTGGAGAACTCTGACCGGTCTGCCATCCAGCATCCAGAATTACCAGGAACCAAGAGGGCCAGCATATCCAGATCTCAGCTCTTAAGGGCTCTAGTGTTGGCCCCACCCCCTGGGCAGGTCATAGGTAGGTGTGGCAGTTACCAGAAGCCTCACTAGAGGTAATACTTCCAGGTCAAAGCTGGAACAGCTACCCACTACACTACATGTACATCACCACCGCCCAGCTTAGTATTTCTGTTTAGGAAGGACTTCAGTTAAATAAATCCCTATCCACATTTTATGAGAAATAAAGAAACGAGAAATAATGGCTCTTTTGAGTGTTCATGATTGGATTTTTTAGGTGGTTGGCTTTTATGATTCTCCCATCTCTTACTTGTCAGAGCTAATTGTCAAAGAAAAAGTTTTCTAGAAAAGATTTTTTTAATAGCAAAAGTGAACATATTTAGTCATTTTCATTTAAGTTCCATGTTAAATTTCCCTTTACACAACTAGCAACAGATTACAAATTATGTGTAGAATAAACAAGACTTGACACAAATGATTTCTATTGATGTTTTACACCTCAATGACCAAGGAAGAAACTGACACCATTGTTCATCTATTCTGATCATAAACAGCTGTAAAACTACAATAAGGTTGTGAGACATAGAAGAGTGATTTGGGAGGTAAACAGAGATACACTTTTAGGATCTTTGTAAGTAGACAGAGCACTTTGTTCTACATATGAAGGTATCTTACTAGCTATGGTTGCCAGAGGGAAGGGATACTTCAATCATTTCCTGGGAATTTCCCCTTATCTTCTTACCTTATTTCCATCCAGTTTTCCGATCTTGAGCACAGCATTCCCTTATGTCTCTGTGTAATCTATAATTCTTAAAAAGTAAGAAATGAAAATGATTACACTACTGGACTCTCAAGAAAGGAGACACGGCAACAGTGAAGTGAGCAGAGTGGCCAAAAAAATGTAAAAAAGATCCCTGGGCACTTCTAAGACTTGGGTATAGTCTGGACTTGGAAAACGAGGAGACTTGACATAGAGATAAGTGTATCTCATGTCATATGCTTGTGTGAAAAATAAATTGATGTTTTCTTGAGATTGGTAGCTATAACATGAAGATCAAGATTTTATGAGAATTCTATGCCTCTATGTGTAAACTATCCCTTTAATGGCTATGTGCACCAAAATTGAGACATATAACAGAAATGTTTAACAAAGCAACATGTAAATAATTTCACTTATTTATAAAAATTGTTGATTGTCTGCTGTTTTTCTCTAATTAGTTCATAGAACTATATGTGTATAATATATACTATATGTATATAATATATACTATATGTATATAATATATACTTATAAGTAGTTTATATTGCTATGAAGAAATACAACTGAGTAAAATAAGATGTAAGTTGATGATGAGTGCTATATAGAAAAATGAAGTCACACAACTTCTCAAAGTTGTATTTGAACTTATACTTGATGAAGTTAAGAGATTAGGATCAGAACTTGGGGGAAATATTCCAAGTGGACAATACAACAGACATGGAGATCCCAAGGTAGAGGAATGCTTGGCACATTTAAACAGAAGTTCAGAGCACAAAAAGATAAGAGACATGTAGAAGTGAGCTTTAAAAGGTCACTGAATGTTATATCATAAGGGAGTTGTATTTACCAGTGCTGGGAATTGAATTTAGGACCTCACACATGCTTGACAATTGGTTTATCAGTAAGTTATATTCCCCAATCCTCAAGAAAAGTCTTATAGGTCACATGTTCCAATTTTTTGTTTTCATATAGTAGACTTGTCTATGAAACAAATAGTTTAAAATACTAAGTTTATTTTGCTTTCAGATTTGTATTTTTTCAGTGATTTGTGGAAATAGTAACTGTTTACTCCTTGTGTCCGAGGGAGTTTAACAAGGAGTTGGAATGCTTACTTAAATGAAAATGTCATCACATGACTGCCATTGGTAGTATCTACAATCTGGGACCTCCTTTAGAACTCTGGGAAATAAGACTCATTTCTTCTCTTTATAATCTTTCTATGGGGTCTTGGGATTTATGACAAAATGATGCCTGGTTTCCAAGTCTGATTTTTCTGAGAGGATATGGAAGAAACACACAGCAGCTATGTGACCAACCTTGGAAGTCACAGTCTTGTGTCCTCTACTGATTGCCAGTATAAAATTACACAGAGAGAAGAAACACAAGCTCCATTTCTTGGTTGTAGAATGACAAGGCTCTAGAAAAATGCAAGGGGCAGGAGGACATTCTGTGACTCTCTTTGGAAAATACAATCTGCACACCAAAAAAAAAAAAAAAAGGCTTTGGAACTTTCTTCAGGTGAAATGAATGACAATGGCAGTGTTCCGTGCAAGATGTCACTTAAGTTTCCAATAGCTCATTCAGTTTTTTTTTTTTTTTAATGTTGAAAGTAGACTGTGAGAACAAGAACCAAAATGGGACCAAATGTTGAGTCTCTTTCTGTAACCGTGTGGAAAGTGAAGGTAATTTGTACCAGATTTGTTACAGAGGAACTGATGCAGAGTAGGGAGAGTTTAAATATATATTGAAGGTAGAGCCAAAAGTATATTAGTAGTAGGGTATAGAAGAAATACAAAGTATCTCCTTCCTGATGCAAATGATTATTTTTACCAAATGAATGCTCTTCCAAAAACTAACTTGAAAACTGATCAAAATACAAACATAATACCTCTTCTAAGGCAGAGGAAAGTTCCAGTACTGCCATGAACTGGGTATCCAAGCTGTTAAAAAACAAAGGAAAGTAAACCAATAACTTCATGTTTCCTTTTCCTCGGAGACATTTTCTGGTTTATAAGTAAGGCATATCTTAGAGCTAAGAAGCCGAACAGAAATATGAGTTTAACTGGCAAAGGAGCTGAATGTCGATTTTAGTAATTTCCAGGGGCTAATGAGACCAAAGTTGGAGTTCAAGGCTATGTGAGTAGCCAAGATTAGAAGGAATAACATCTCAAAGGATGAAAGTGCAAAAATAAGTTCTTTTTAAGGGATGTAGTTGTTTGATGTTGATTTCTTTTTCAGGAAGACTTCCAAAAAGCCTATACACTGAGAAGATCAGTAGGCTAAAAGTTCAAATGAGCTCTCAATAGTGTTCCTCTTTGGATAGGCAGAATTTGATGTTCAGTGGTTAACAGGGATGAGATAACTTGCTAACACCCAGGATTTACAGCAAGGACCTGGAAGGACTACATTCCAGGGTTAAGGGAAAACTGAGGTGGATGAGCCTTCACAAAGAATGCATTGCTCACCAGAGAATCATCTTGATGCCAATGTGGATTAGCATAATCTGATCCTATCCTATTGCCTGCTAGAAGGAAAAACATATTCTCCAGATACCCTATAAACAGCCTTACAGTCTCTCACAAATGCATTCACAGTTGTGCTAGCTCTCTTAGGTTATTTTGACCAATCACTTGACAGAAACAGTTTACAAGAGGAAGGTTTATTTTGGTTCACAGTTTCAGAGGGATCTCAGTACATCATGTCAGGAAAGACCAGGAGACTTCATGTTATGGGAGCTTTTCACAGAGACTCCTTACACTACATAGGACCTAGAAGCAGAGATAGAAGGCTAGGACCAGAGGCAAGTACAGCTCTCAAAGGCCCACCCCTAGAGACCTACTTCAGTCAGCCTTCCTAGAAGGTCCACAGCCATCATAATAGAACCCGGTATAGGGACCAATCATTCAAATAATGAGCCCATGAGACAGGTTTCATATTTAAATAACAATAAAATTGTTAGATATTATAAAGGAAAAAAATAATAAAACAGTAAAAATAGAATTATGGTTTCTTATGAGTATATAAGACAACTAGGCTTAATGTATTCAAGTAACGACAGGAAATTTCAGAAATGGACTTAAACTCATAAAAATTCTGAAATTGAAAGGTGTATCAAATTTAATAAAAACTTAATATAGAGATGTAACACTATACACTTGGTTAAAATGCTATGTTAAATTCATATAAAAAGAGATTAGTGTACTAGTAGCCACGTAAGAAAAAATGTTGAAAAGTAGAGAGAGAAAGGAGAGCAGAAAAGAAATGGAGAGAGAGAGAGATAAGAAGCATGTCATACAATGTCAAGATATTTAACCTATACACAAGTGTTTCTAATAACAAGAATGATAGGAAGTGTTATAAAAACAAAGGTATATTATTTTCTAAGACAAACAAAATCCTCCAGGTTATTGTTTCAAAAGATACTATAACCACATGGAGTCACAACATAGTAAAATGATCAAACCCTCAGAACACTGAAGAAATAGTTACAGGAAAAAGAAACATTAGCTATCAGAAAGTCTTATATTAAAAATAATAAGAGCATCTCTGACTTTTCAACATAAATGGTAGAAGCCAAAAGCCATTGGAATGGCATCTTCGCTGAAACAAAATAACTAATATCTAGAATTCTATATCTTAAGCAACTATTCCTTTAAAAAGAGGGGCTGTCACCGCAGTTAAGATGTGCTCTAACAGGGAAGCTGCATTCAGTTCCTCGCACCCACACCAGGCAACTATGCTCCAGCTCCTGTCTCCACCACTGTAACACTGCATCTACAAGGCTTATATCACAAGACTTGGCTATTTTCATGGTACTCTGGGATCTGAACTCAAGTTTCCTTGCTTGTAAGACAACACTTTATCATGTAAGCCATTTCCCCAGTCCCCAGCTGCACTCCATGTTCTCTACTAGGACATAAGATTCCTTATAGAATTGGGGGAAAAGGATACATATTAAAATATGTTCAGCAAGGTCTTTAGGCAGTAATGCTAATGTAGAGGATTGTAAGGCTTCTTATGAATACATCTCCTTTAACTTTTCTCTACTCATCTCTTCAATGGGGCCCAAGGGACTAAATGAAGAAGGAAAAGGTAAGTTTGTGTGTGTGTGTGTGTGTGTGTGTGTGTGTGTGTGTGTGTATGTATGTGTGCACGTGCACACTTATCTTTCCAACTCACTAAACTGTAGTTAGAAGGTTTCACTGGCCCTTCCCTGCCCACAGTCCCACAGCTGCTTATAAAATAATTACTCAGAGGCTTATATTAATTACCAATTGCATGGCCTATGGCAGGCCTCTTGCTAGCTCTTAAAAATTAAATTAATCCATTTCTATTAATCTATGTTTTGCCACCTGTTCTGTGACTTACCAGTCTGCTGACACGTTGTTCCTTGGGTGACAGGCTGGTGTCTCTCTGCCTCTCATTTCTCTTCCTGTCTATCTGCTTGGATTTCCACCTGCCTCTAAGCTGCCTTGCCATAGGCCAATGCAGCTTTATTTATCAACCAATCAGAGCAACACATACCTCTCAGCATATAGAAAGATATCCCACAGCACTAAATAGCTTTCCACTGCACACATTTTAATGATTGCAGAGTTCCTTGAAATTTATGCTTGCTACCAAATCTTTGTTGATGACCACTTAACTAAAGTATTTACCATTTTGAATATTGCTTTGATAAATGTATCTATAACAATGGGATGACAGACTTCAAAAGCACTTGCCATCGAGCCTGATGCCCTCAGTCAGTGCCAGGACTCACATGGTGGAAAGAAAGAACCCGTTCTTACGAGTGTCCTCGACTATCAAAGCACACATATTCACACATCTATCCTTGGGCTCGTTTTTGGTTCTTCCTTGGGTTTCTTAAAGGATACTTCTGCATCAAAAATATGCCTGATTATGGATTCTAATCCTAGCCACTAGACCACCAGGGAACAACACACTCAAGGGCAACTAAAAGGAAGCTCATGAATATCCTCGGAAAAGGGGTATTTTTTTTTCACATTTCTACAAATGGTGCCCGAGTGGTTGCTTTTCGGCATTCATCAAGGCATGTATCATATTCTGATCTTTGCTAATTCAGATTTTTCCATCACATTTAAAGTTCTTTGAATTCCAATATGGAGTTTTCATATTTTGTTCATTCTATTTAAATATCCCTACATCTAGAAAGTCTTAGATGTTCACAAAGTTATATTGGCTATCTCCTGACCACTTTTAGATGCTTGGGAGCTCACTAGGCAATTGTCTTTGTATTTGTCTTCATTCTTGAGCTCCATTTCCCATTAGACCAACTTTCCATTGATTCTCTCAGGCATTTCCATGTAGGGCATCATACTTTGCATAAGTAATGAGATAAGCTTTTGTTTTTGTGTGTTTTTTTTATTGACTAGTCCTCCAGAATAATTTTATTACAAAGATAGTACGCATGATTACATTTATGTTTATTTTTTACCATCCACATAATAACAGTGGGTTTGATTTGTGATGACTATAATTTGTCATACTAAGCAAACACCATTCTCTTTTCAGTTTCCTGACAGATTTTTAATTAAAAAGTGATCAGTTTTATCAAAGGCATTTTAGCATTTATAAAGTAAATATATTTCTGTGCTCTTTATAATTGCAATGTGGAAAATTCTACTAGTATATGTAACAATAATAATGAATCTGAGAAGAAATGGGGGTATACAAGAAGAGTTAGAGTGAGGAGATGGAGAGTTATCTACACACAGTATTCATACATTAAATTATCCAAAAAATAATAAGGTTGTGAAAGCTCCTAATGTTGAGACCTCACTAAATTCTAAAATAAATGCTTCTTATAAAACCTATTTTTTAATGCTGTAGTGAATTTGCTAATTTTTACTTATGATTTTATATTATTTAATCTCGCTTCTGCTTTCTCTCTTCATCATGTTAGTAGACTATGCTAGCCACAAGTAATGAATGAACTACCAAGTCTGTAGATTTAGGCAATCTATAATAGCTTGGATACTAAGAACACATTATGAAAAGATTTTTCTAGTTGTGTACCACGGGACCTCTGGGAGGAGTGGGAGAGGGAATAATTGTCTGCCCACTCTGTTGCTTCCTTTTGTGGTTATTCATACTTTTGTTGTACTTGTTTTAACTTTTCCCTGTTTGCACTTTCTCAGTTTATATATTTCTTCATAAAGTTATATATTTCATCAAATGTTAAATAGATTAGCAGAGAATTATAACAGTATTGCTTTCTAAGTTGTGTGTAGTTTTGGAACTTAAAGTAGGGCTTTTTGTTTTTGTTTTCCAAGACAGGGTTTCTCTGTGTAGCTTTGGTGCCTGTCCTGGATCTTGCTCTGTAGACCAGGCTGGCCTCGAACTCACAGAGATTCTCTTGGCTTTGCCTCCTGAGTGCTTGGATTAAAGGTGTGCGCCGCTGCCGCCGCTGCCGCCGCTGCCGCCACCGCCGCCGCCGCCGCCGCCACCACCACCACCACCCAGCAACATCATCTTTCTTATTTATGATGTTTGATATTTGAACTTCTAATGTTTTTTCTTTTTTTTTTTTTTTTTTTTTTTTTTTGGTTTTTCGAGACAGGGTTTCTCTGTGTAGCTTTGCGCTTTTCCTGGAACTCACTTGGTAGCCCAGGCTGGCCTCGAACTCACAGAGATCCGCCTGGCTCTGCCTCCCGAGTGCTGGGATTAAAGGCGTGCGCCACCACCGCCCGGCTTCTAATGTTTTTTATTGATTAGAACAGGCAGGGTTTGCCTGTCCCTTCCAACAACCCTTATTTACAAGTACTCACTCACTTTTAAATTTATTATTTTCCGGTTTTATGTACCTGGATTTGGCTCTCTAGCTTTTATTTGGGTTTACTCTGTCGCAAGTTTTTTTTTTTTTTTTTTTAAGCTTTTTAAATCTCAGTTTATAGTCAATTAATTTTAAAATTTATTTTATGGTGTTAGGAATGAACTCAGGGCCTTGTGTGTCTTAGGCAAGTTCTCTGTTATAGAGTCTCATCCTCCAATTTAATTTTTTCATCTTTATCAAATAAGGTATTTAAATGTATGAAAATGTGTATCTTGGTTATGGCCTATATTACCCAACTTTTTTTGGAGAATTTATTCACAAATGAGTCCAAATACCTGTTTTTGATAAATGCATCAAAAAGCTCATATTCAAAAACCATTACTATATAATTGGAGAATAGGGTGAGATGATGAACCCAGACAGGTGGCTTCCTGTGTTTTTGTTTTTAAAAGAATGTTGTCCTGGAGTGGTCTTTTACATAAGATATACATAAAACTAAAAAGGTATTCAACAGATTACATGGGTTTCTACACATTGATTTTTTTTTTTATGTGAGGAGTGATTTTACTTATTCCATTTTATAGTTCCAGACACATATCATCATTTATAGAAGTTAGGGTAGAGGGTCCTGTAGAAAGCACAGAGGTTGCTGCTTACTGGCTTGCTCTGTTTCATACACAGTTAACTTTCCTACACAACACTTCCTCGTGGATGCTGCTCTTCACAGTGCAATCAGCCCTCCAATATCAACCATTAATTAAGAGAGGGCTGCTGCTACCATATGCCAATGCCAGGAGGATACTCTCTAGCACAGCCCTGATCTTTGCTGTTCCAGATTAGGACCCTACTGACTTTTCTTCTGGTGACTCAGCTTACATATTGATACTTAGTTACCATGCTCTTTCAGTGTTTTGTAAAGGTCATTCGTACTCAAAGGGACTTCCAACGGCATTGCAAGATCATTAAAAGATGGGGCTGAAAACATGGCTCAGCAGTTTAGAGCACAGGCTGATATTCCAGAAGATCCTGGTTTGATTCCCAGCACTCACAAGGTGGCTCACAACTGTCTATAACTCCAGTTCCAGAGGATTCAACATCCTTCTCAGGCCTCTTCGGGCACCAGTACACAACGTGGTATACTTACGCATGTAGGCAAAACACCCATGTATATTGAAAAATTAAAAATAGTGAAAACAAAATTTTAAAGTTACATCATTTTTTAGTTTACTGTGATCATGAAATATCAGTCTATACATGGACTGGGGTAATTTGCAAGGATTTTGTCAGAAATTTCCATTTTACTCTTAACCATGTAGAAAATATTTTATTCTCAGGTTATTACCAGAGATTCAGGAGCATCACACCAGAGTTGCCACATGTTACTGTGGAGATTAGTGTCTCCTGTTATATTTCTTGTCTCATTATAATTACAATTATTCTCAAAATAATTTAAGAATGTACTCAAAAGGAAGCTTGGGGATGATTAGTAACAAACAAACAAACAAACAAACATAAAACAAGAAAGCAACGTTGTAAATCTTGGCAGCTGTCCAGAAGAGGAAGATGGAGAAGAGAAAAAGAAAAAGCTGTGCTGTTTGAGGTCAGCTAACAGGGAGATCAGCTACATGCCTGACAAGTACATGTGATGGAAGGTTTAGGGAAAGAATAAAAAACCCAGAGAAAGCACACTCAGGTTCTGGCTAGCACCCAAAAGACAAAGGCAGAAAAGAAGACAAAGGAAGACATGTCTTTTGGGGTAGGACTGAGAAAGGTAGGTAGACCCAGCAGATTCTACTGGTGGCCCTGCAGCAACTACAGTAAGAGGAGAGATTCTGGGGAGGGGAAGATTCCTGACTCATTTAATGAATCATTATTCCTGCCATTTCTTTAGCATGGCTTAAAGTGTGTCGGCCACCTGGAAGGGTGGTCATTTGACCAAGTGATTGACTGGCCCAACTGGATTAACACAGGTAGACTCCATTCTTTACTGTAATAGGAGCAACTAAATGAAACCTGCTTTTATAGTAGGTACCACATATCCATACTAATAATGCCTGCATTGATTGAATCCATACTCTTCTACTATATTTTGCATGTTCTCATCCTTCAGAACAACAATGATGAAAAGACAGAGTCACATTGGTTAAGTCGCAAGATAGTGAGTGGCACAGCCAGAACTCAAGCCCCAAATGTTCTAGAGCCTTCTTTTTAACTTCTACTACACTACCCACCAAAGGATTTAAAAGTGTGAAACCACAAAACCATGAGAAAAATATATGTTGGCCCAGAGAAGTCTGGATAACATGAGCCAACAGTCCTTTCAATGCTACATCACCGTTAGAGAACCCCTGCCACACAGAGAACCCCAGAAAGATGGCCAAAGACACATTCTCTGCAACCCCAAGGAGGAATTATGCCCATTGTAATATTAACTAATATTAATTAGTGTTAAAACTATTCAGAGCATTTTCTTCCAAACCATGTATCAATTTTCCTACTCAAGAGAGTCTAGTTTAAAGGACTCTGTTAGTTACTTTTCTCATCGCAGCAATAAGAAAAGCGCCTTAAGGCTTTACTTTTGCATCAGAGCCGAAGAGAAGACATTCTATTACTGAGAGCATACTGGTGGCAGGTAGCTCCATACTGGCAGGAGCATGCCGCCCTGACATACCTCCTTACATCTCGGTGGAACAGGTTATGTCTTTAAAAAGAACAGGCGGTAGATCCAGGCTACCAACCCTCAAGGCCCATGCTGGGGACCCACTTCTTCCATATCGTACAACTCCAAAGAGTTTCAAAACAGCATCACAGCTAGGATCTAAGTTTTTAAACTTGTGCACTGATGGGGGTGTTTTCCACTCGAACCGCAACAGAGCCCTTACCTCAGAATTAGCCACATTCAAAAAAGAAGTGTGTGATGTCATTTGCCTGTGTTCTCGGTGGTGGGAAACAGGTGGACAGTCCCAACAGATCACAGGGTGTGCCCTCTACAGAGGCCACCCTCAAAGGATGTTTTCTTTCTCTTCCATAAGTTCTTTCCAAGTTGGCATGGGGCAGGAGCTTGAGTTCTGCTCCTGGAGCATCCTTTGTTTTCAAAAACCAATACTCCCTTCCTCGTTTTCTTTGGCAAAAATAAAACAACAGAAATAATAACAACACTTGGCACTAACAATGAGAACCCAGGGACACTAATTAAGCCACTCCACTGAATGGCTGCACACAAGAGGGACACTAAGAAAATTCGCTCCAAACCAATCTGTCCATAACTCACACTTTTCCTGTTTTATGCCTCCTTTTTTATAAGTTTACCGTGCTTTTGTAAGAATTAGACAAAAGAGCCTCTTGTTTCAGCTCTCATTCTGGATGGCTGGTCGGGTACTTTGCGCGGCGAGTCTTTCTTTGCAGGGAGTAAACGTGTGGTACTTTTTGTCCCGCGTCTGCCCTCCCTGCCAAGCACTCGTGAGTGTCGCTCAGATCTTGTGCTTGCGTGGTCACGCAGTACCTTCTTGAAAAGGGAGAAAGAAAAGAGCTCAAATAAAACAAACACTTGATATTGATCTAAGCTCACTACAAAGGAGAGTAATTAAAGGATGGATCATTATTTCTCTGAGGTAATTTTCAATCGCCCCCACAATAAATTCTCCACCCTGATTATGTAGCTGAATTCAGAGATTTAGGCTATTGTGTTGGCGTTTTCATGCTGTATAACTCAATTGAATCACCCCATGAATGTGGTCAAACCAGGTTTATTTGAGTCTTGTTTTAGTAAGTCCCAACTTAGCCATAAGCTGTTTTTTGTTTTTTGCTTTTTGCTTTTTGAGACCCTGGACAAATAACTTGAATCACAAGAAAGAGTTTATAGAAATGTAGCTGTGTCAACAAGAAATATGTTTCCATTGACTTAGTCCAACTGGATCACATGTTTATACCATTCAATTAAAATAAAAGAGAACAAAGCCTTCAGATTGAAGGGATAGCTCAAGGAGGTTTCCTACATTCTGTGAGTACATCTAGTATCTAGTGCTTATCTAGCATTGGTCCATCATCCACACTATAGGTGAAAAAAAAATGAATAGTTTCAGTTGTGCTGAAAATAAATTAATTCTGTTTCACAGTGACTGTCCTCATTGAAGAAAAATGGGGAAAACATAAATTATTATTTTGTTGACTTGGTTTGACATTTGCTGCATTCTACTGTAAATATTGATGTACTCATACTTTTGATATCTGATACTAGGTGCAGTGCTTAGGGTGTTCTGTCACCCTTCATGTACAAGTCTTGCCTCCCCCCCTCTCCCTCTCTCCCTCTCCCCACCTCTCTCTCCTTCTTTACTTCCTTTATCCTTTGCTCTTCCTTCCCCCTCCTTTTTCTTTCCTTTATCTTTCTTTTCCTCCTTCTTCCTTTCTCTCTCTTATTTCATTCCTTTTCTAAATACATGTCATGTCATCTACTTTTTTTTCCTGATGTTTCCTCATCTCAAATAGACTGTAAGTTCCCTGCAGAGACAAGAGTGTACTTTTCCCATTTTGCATTTTTTACCCATTAGCTTAGTCTTATAAACTCAGGAGATGGGGAAGAAATGCTTGTCACTAAGATCTGGAATTTGCTCAATGAAAGAACAAGTGGAAAAATATTAACATAACACATGTAGGCTAGCATTACAATAAAAACATCAATTTATGAAGCATGTGTGATTTATGAAGACCCTATATGTGTGCGGTATAACATGATCTATAAGGGACTTGCTTATTAGTTCCATTCTTCATCTGTTGAGTTGGAGACGCTGTGAGGTGTGGTTCAGGAAGTAGGACAGTGCTAAAGAGTGAAGAGTTGCCACAGTGAGCTAAACTCTGACTCACTGCAAAGCATGGCCTCTTTCCATCGACCCGTGATGCCCTTCATGAACACAG